>NW_008237353.1:437072-454477 GCF_000691975.1 Corvus brachyrhynchos
GGACCCCGCCCGGCGGCGGCACCATGAAGGTGGAAGCGGGGGACAACTCCATGATCAACCTGTCGGTGCAGCAAGTGCTGAGCCTGTGGGCTCACGGCACCGTCCTCCGCAGCCTCACGGGTAACGGGGCCGTGCGGGGCCGTGCGGGTGCGAGGGTGCGCTCCGCGGGGCGGGCGGGCGCTCCGTGGCTGGAGCACAATGGAGGGCGTGGGGGTGGCGGTGGTCCCCCTGTGTGCTGCGCGTACGGAGGACTGGTGTTCGTGTTCCGGAGTCTCTCCGGGTGCTTACGTGTGTGTTCTGTGAGCAGGTATATCGTGTGTGTGTGTGCGCGCCTGCTGTGGGGTCCAGGGAATCGGGAGGGGTCTGTGTGAGGCGTTGGTGTGACTGGGGTGTGGACTCGGTGTCTGGGATGCCTGCCCCTTCAAAGGACGTGAGCGTGTGGGATGTGCTCGCTCACTTTTCTATGTCCATCTATAATAAAAGAAGGCTAATGGTGTAGGGTGTGTGTGCATGCGAGTGAAGCGATGGGTACCTGTGCATGAGTAAAGGGTTGTAGAAAGTGTGTGTGAGTGTGTAAATATGTATGGAAGGCTGGAGTATGTTTGTGGGGGTGGTTGATTGGGTTTTAATTTTTTTCCCCTTGTGGATTTATGCTCATTGGCATTTGACAGAGCTATAAAAAAAAAACCAACTAGAAAACCGTGAAATTGAATGTGGAGAATCAGAGACTTACCCCGCTACCCCTAAGTATACCTGTGCACAATGAGAGCTGTGGGAGTGAATGAGGTGACAGATGTTTTCTGACAAATAGTCGTAACCTTAATCATCTGGGATTCTTAAAGACAGCTGTTACGAAAAGATTCTGTGAACCAAAGTAGAGCCAGGTCCTCACCCTCTGTTAGGAGAGGGGAGCTTTGTCTGGCTTTTGGCAAGAACTGGCTTTTTTCTGCTCAGTCTCAGGCTGAAAAATGGGTGTGGACTACTGTGAGACCCAAGGCATACAGTGGAGAGGGGTATATTCTCTTATTGTGTCCATGTGTAAAGAAAAGCATAAGCTTCCAGCTCTGAATAAGCAGGGATTGGGTGTCAATAGCAGAGATGTAACTGAGTAGTGTCTTTCTGCTCGGTGTAGGGGTATATTTAGTGGTGACAGATTAGTGGAAAATGTTGAGTAAAGGGTGTAGGTTTTAAACAGTTATGAAAATATTCTAATATTTATGGAAGAGTATTATGTCATCTTTTTGCACTCTATAGTAATCATGAATAGATATATTCTTTTTTCTTTTTTAATCTATTAAAGGTGGAAGAAGTGTGATGAAAATAGAAGTGTAGCTGAAGTTGAAGCTGTAGCAAACAGAAAGTGATCATCTTTCTTGTTCTTTTAACTTTCAGGATACATCTTAGTGTAGTAAAAAAGATTAATCTTTTTGTATTTGCCTGATCTGTGAACAGTGTGTGTCTGATGAGTAAAGTTTCCAGGTATTAGTGTGGTGACACACTAAATACAGCTCTCTTCCTGAGTAGTTACTTTAGCATACCTACTTTAAAAACTTGTACTCTTAAAGGAAAAAGTTCATAATGGATTTCACTTTGCTTGGTGCCAGACATCCTCTATAACATTTTTCTTATTAGACCATTATGCAACATAGGCGTTTCTATGAAATTAAGTGCCGAGAGTAAAAATCAGCTTGTTTCTCAGTGCTTTTGCAATAAGATGAGGGGTTGCATAAGGTGTTTATAATGTGTAATGTTTTTTCTTTTTAATTTAAAAAAATATGAAAAATAATTTTTTATCCATCATAATGTTGTTGGACAATGTCACCATCAGTTGTAGTTGCAGTTTCTAAATTGGTGCTTAAATGCAACAGCACTAAATTGGTGCTTAAATGCTTAAATGGCTCTTACAGCCAAAACCTGTTGAGTTGAATGTTCTCATGGACTGTCAACAGTCCAAAACTTGCACTGGACTGAAAAATCTTTTCCACAGGATAAAATATATTTTGATACAATCATTGATAATAACAAAAAGCTGAACTAGTTACATAAACCCTTCCTTACTACTTACCGAAGTAAACTTTGTTCAAAACCAGAAATTCTATTGTTTTCCCTGCTAAGAAAATAGGTTTGTGAATGAGTTTATCTCTTTGACTACTTAATCCCTTCCCTTTTGCATCTCTGTTAGGTATAAGGAGAAACTTCTCCAGAATACTGGGAAAAGAAAATCATTAATATAGCGTGTTCCGTGAATATTCAAGACTGCCTTGTGTTTACTTTTGGACTTAAAGCTGTGGTCTGGACTGGACTTTTAAGTTGCACAAGTAAAGATTTTTCTCCTTTAGATAAACTGTATTAATTATGTTTGCACAAATAAGTTGCAAAGTTTTATCAGCATCCTTCTTAAAAATACATTAATTTTCTGAAACTTTCAACAGGGTCCTGATATGAACTCCAGCCTAAGCTTCCTACCCTAATAGCTTAGTTTTGGTGGGTTCTTTTTCCTGTCAATGAGAAACTGAAAGATTATTTTTATACTGTATATGTGAACCAGGTTCAACATGAAAAAAGGAAGTGCTGTCTTTGGTATGTGGTCTCAAATACCTAGGAGACCACAGACAAGTTCATTGCTGCCACATGCGCATCACACCCTGTAACAGCTAAAGCTGCAAGCATTGCTCCTTTTAGCTGAACACAGGCCCATCACCATGATGTGCTTGCTTCCTACCCTCCTGACTTCTCTTGGAAGGTGGAAGTAAGGCTTTAGTAATCATGGGACAGGTGGGGTGGCTTTTACCTCACTCTTTGTTACATCCTCCAGTAAATCCCAGGAACACCTCCTTTATATGAACTGGTTGTGTTTTAGAGTTAAAGGTAGATGAGGGTTTACTAGAACTAGTCAGACAGTAGCTGAATTTGAACTGAAAAAGGAGAAAAAAAAATCCCACTATTAGTATCCAGTAAAATAAAAATTGTTTAAAGGCTGCTTCCACAATAAAGGACTTGGCAATATTTCTACTAATAGAAAGTCCTAAGCTCCATCCTGTGCTCATTTGTTCCTGATTGTCTGGTTTGTCTTTGCCCCCTATCCTGTTACTTGAGAGGACTAGTCTGTAATTTAAGATTTAAATGCTCCTCAGCGAAGTGCTTTTTTCCCACTTAATGCAGCAAAAATGTTAGCATCTCCAAACAACAATTTGACTGTATTGTTGTTAACTTTGAAAGTATCAGTTAATTAAGTAATTAAGGACAGGACCTGGTGCTGAAGAAAAAATGTATCATGTAAAGAGCAGAGTTACGTTTGCAGGTATCACATGCTGTCACTTCATCTGAGTGCTTTGCGTTTATAAGCTACAGGAATGTAACATTACTGGTTTTTTCTAATTCAAAATTTGACATGTGCTACCTTGTTGACTTAAATTTGTATTTTTGTATTCCTAGTACAGGTGCTTATTGCTTGACTTACCTCTGTACCTAATAGTAGTAGGATGGGTACTGGGCTTAGAATGGAGAGAGAGATACTCTGTTTTGGAGTAATCCCTTTTGATTTATGACATGTTGTAGGCAATCATTATTCATCTGGCAAAACAAGCTAAGAACTAGAGGAAAAGTGCTGAAGATGAAGGACTAAGGGAGATACTTCATGTTTACTGAAGCTGAGTGGCAGTAGGGCAGCATATTCACATATATATAGAAAATATTTGAAAATGTTACAGTTTATCTACTTTGTGTAAGATGAAGCTGTTGATGGAGTGCTTCAAGTGTAGATAAGATGGAAGTGATATGAATGTTATTCTAAACAGTAAAATGCTTTAAAAACTATTTTTCTTATCTCTAAGGCTGTGTATGCCTACACTAATACATGTATAAGGTGTATCTGTATTACATAAGCATAATGTGTGTGTGATATTTATCTGATATGTATAAATATCAAATACCAAACAAAGAAGTACTTCAAAACTGGTGTGATTGGGCATTAATTACAAGGTATTTGAGCCTTGCAGTTTTTCTGGTTGGAAAAGAATCCCCACCTAAGGCAAACCAGTGGAAAGGAACATAAACACTATCTTAAATTATCTTTTCACTTTAAGCACTAAGAATTTTAAATAAACATGAAAAATGTATCTCAGTGGCTCTTATTAGAAAAGCTGTGACATCTTTGCAATGTATTGAATGTCACTGTGCTTGTAAACTGGTAGGTACTGGGCCTTCCCTAGTTCCTGTATTTCTCTAGGAGCTGTGGAGTTTTGATACACGTATGCTGTGTTTTGGTGACTTTAAGTAATTTGGGTACACTGAAAGGAAGCTGTGAAATTTTCTTAGAGTCAAGCAAAGGAAGTTGCAAGCGTTTTTTAGGGATGCTCTATGAGGGCGTGACTAAATGCACTGAGGCTAGGTGAGTATTTGGAGCTCTCTGACAGATAGAGGTAAATCATTACCTCTGCAGCAGCAAAGTACTCTGTCTGTGCAGCTCATGTTGTCAGACGAGCCAGCTAATTAGTATAGCTGCACAAAGACTGAAATTGGAATGCGCTTTTTTTGTCAGGGTAGCAAAGGTGATGATGTACCTAAGTTTATGCTGCTCATTAGTCAGTGTTTAGGACATAATTAGTTGAGACACTTCAGTCTCACTTCCTCTTCCTTAGAGATATGGCAAGTCAATTCATCAATTAAACTATTCAGTCATTTTTGAACAAGTGAAGTCATGACTGTGTTCAGATGTCCACATTCTGTATTTTATAGTGGCACCTCTCGATGTTATTCCCAACCCATTCTTTGTGTCTTTCAGTGTTACTCTAACACAGGGTTTTTGAGAGTCATCTCTCTTCATGATTCAGGGGCTAGATGATATTGAATTTTACAGAACATGAATTGTATCATTCTCTGCCCTCAACATGTCAGGATGAGAATGTCTACATTGTCCTCTAGGTGTATGGAGCTTAAGGTCTCCTCTAATTTTCTTGAAAGGTTGTCTCTCTCTCCTTGCCTTGTTCATCCCTGTTAAACAACTTGGTTGGCCTCATCACTCACCCTATGAGCAGAAGTAAATAAATGAGTGTGTTGAATGAGCAGGCATAAAAAGAGTAAGTAAAGGAGGATAAGAAAGGGTAACCTCCAGCCTTTCCTAGGGAAGGTGCTTGGAAGTGATTTGTCCTGTTTCAGCTCCTAACACCTAGGTGATGTTTTAAGGAAGAGAGGTCATAGTTTAACAAAACTCCAGCTGCTTTTGTGTCAAACAAGGAATATTTCTGGATGTTTTCTAATTTCCTTTTCAATATGCCTGCTGCTTTTAAGGAGTAGGAGGAGAAAGTGTGTAGCAAAGAACTGAAGTTTGTATTTCTTTAGCCAACAGGACATTTTGGTGCTGGTTCTCTTCTCAAGCCTCCTGCCCTAAATATAAATTGAGGGATGATGCTAATTTTCCTTGAGCCTTATTTGGAACGTAAATAAGACTGAAGATAGTTGCTCGCTGTGGAGCTATTTTGTTGTGTAAGAGTTTGTAAATATTTTTGGTTTCTTAGTTACAGGGGAGTAGTTAGCCTTCCCATAAGCTTTCATTTTCTTCTAAAAATACGGTCACCCTAGTGAGTTTTCCGAAGACTGGAAGTCATTTGTCTTCTCTACCTGATAATGGTTGACAATGCCTACAAACCCCAATTTCCTAAAAGGTGATGCCTAACAAATCCTGTAGAAATTATGGTGTGTGACAGTGTCAGGTTCCCACAGACTTTCTTGATCCAGATTGATTGGGTCCTAAGGTTTATTTCCCTGTTGTCAAACTGTAGGTCTGGCAGGGCTGCCAGCTTCTATATTGGCAGATCTTTGGTTAATCCTCTTGTTTATGTGCTTCCACTTGAATAAATAATGGAAACACCCAAGCTGTGCTAGTAATGGACAAGGCCTGTTAGGACTGCAGGAGAGGTTCCCCTCCCACACTATCCATGAGCATAGCAGATTAGATCACCAGTCAGTCAGTCTTAATTTTAGTGAGGGGGTTTGTGGAGTGAGTACTTGACACCCCTGCCACTGTTTCATCACAGTAGCTTCTGAGAATGATGAGACAATCATTTAGTGGAACAGTACCATGGTCATTATCCTTTTGCCAAAATTTTTGAGACCCATCTTGGGGCCAGGGCTGAAGGGATGGAGGATCTGAGGAGAGCTGCTCCGAGCTACCCTCAGGATGTGTGTGCATCCATCCAGGAACTCAGAAGAAAATGTTACACCTTGAACTACAGCTGAAGTATTAATTGAATGTAAATTTACCACCCACTTTCCTTGCTGCTCTCTTCAAAGAGCCCTTTGGCTACTGTGATTCAGAGTTGTACGTCCTTGGGCAGGCATAGAGTTGCCATTTATGCCTGTGTGAGAGGGGAAGGGTTGAGCTACTCCCAAAGTGCTGCTCAATAAAAAGTTTAAACTCTGTATCTGTGCTATCTATATACATTTCCTACTGACTACGGACTCTCAGAGCTGTGGTTATTGTGTAGCAACATTTTTTTCTCGACATCTTTTCACAGTATGCTTTGTGCTGCTCAGTGTTTTTTAAGTTAGGTAATTGGGTTGTATTTTTTTCTCAAATAGTTGGTGTGAGTCAAGCTGCATTAATACAGGCTCTCCTCATAAACAATAAGTATCTTGCTTTTGTAAGGAAGCTGGGGTTTTTGTTTTGTTCTATTTTTGAGAGGGACCTGCAGCAAAGACTAAATTAATGACAGTATTATGGGATTATGGAATATGTACCCTAATTTGCTCAATTCTGTAATAATGCATACCTACTGTAGTTGTCTTAACACAAAAGGGATTTTTTCTTTTATTTACTCACCCTTTTGAATTATAGAATGTTTTTAGAAAGTCGACACCAAGTGAGAAAGGTTCTTGAGTTATTGTGCAGCTCCATTGATGGTTCCAGCTCTTTTCTTTGAAGGTGATCGTCATGTCTGCCATTCTTCAAAGAAATGTTTGTGCTCCACACATTCTCATGATCTGATGCCCTTTTTAGTAATTTAAAATAGTCTCTACCTCTCTCTGAAGTTTGTACTAAGCAATCAGAAGCAAGGAGTTAGATGTGTTAAAATTTGTCGTTAAAATTACAGTGTTTTTATTTGTGCCTTTGAAGCTAATTTGATGGAACATTCTATTAAAGCTACTGGGTGGATCAACTAAAGTCTTTAATCTCAGTTTTCCCATCTGATGTTACCTGATGTTGTCTCTAATTGGTGGGCATGGGGTGGGGGGGCTGGGAAACAACAAAAAATCCACACCCACCCCAAAATAAAAACTCACAACCCAAACAAACCCCAAGCTCCAACCAAGTTCTTGACTTTTTCCTCTTTCAGCCTTTGTGTCAGAGAGTATTTTATTCTACAAGAAGCAGTTACAATGCTTACTAAGAAATTGCAATCAACACTATTTAAAGAAACCATTAAAGGAATTATGACCACTTGTAAAAATACATCTGAATCAAGATTTTTGCCAGAATCCTTTTTATAATTTTTGACATAATACAGCTAATCCTTTATGATAGTCTGCTGAAATGAGGAAAGAGTCTCGAGCATGTACTGGTGGTGTCACATGTATCACTTTTAAGATGGAAATCAGTATTGCTTTTCTCTTACTGTTGATTGTTTGCAATATTTTAAAGTTTGTTATAAAGTTCTTGTCTGAAAAACATTAACCCTTTATTTGACTGCTTTCTTTCAGAGATGTGGTACTGGGTTTTCCTCTGGGCTCTCTTCTCCTCTCTCTTTGTCCATGGTGCTGTGGGAGTATTAATGTTTGTGATGCTGCAGAGGCATAGGCAGGGGAGGCTGATCTCTGTCATTGTGGTCAGCATTGGATTTCTGGGTTCTGTAACTGGAGCAATGATAACCAGTAAGTCTGCCTTTTGTTTGTGTGTGGTGTTTTTTTGTTTTGTTTCTTATTTTACATCTAACTTCTAAAAAGAAGAAGAAGGAAAATAAAGCCTGCATTTCTTAGTGAACTGTTAATTGTTTATTAAGGATTTTGTGATAGTTATAGAGAGACTCCCCTTTCTCCCCCCCCCAAAAAAAAAAAAATTAAGGTTTGCTGGTGTTCTAGGTAAAATGCTGTTTGGCAGGGACATCGGTTACAGAGTTTCTTATGGTATTAGATGAATGCCTACCACTCAGATTACATTTTTTATTTCTTGACATTGTGTCCTCAGATAGGTGCAATCATTTTTTCTGTTAAAGCCAAAAGGTTCACAGGGCTATGGTTAAAAACCACACTCATGTTTAAAACATTGCAGAAAATAGGAGTATTTTATGTAGTAAAGTGCAGAAGTGTTACACCTGACCGAATATGACAGAAGTGATGTTGACAAGAATGTTTTGAGGAAATGCTACTCATCTGTCTTCATCCAGAGTTATTGGTATCAGATGCTGCTTTTCCATCTTTCCCAAGAAATTCTTTTATCTGTGTCAGCACTGAAATATGGGCCATAAAACCTGTAGGACACTTCATTCTTTGGTTTTATCATATCCAGCTATGTTTATCAAACATATAAATAGACTACGGTAGCTTTCCCAAGCAAGCAGGAACATGCTGAGGGGGGGAAAGTAGCGAATGCTATTTTTGCAGGAAAGAAGCGTGTGCTTCATTGTCTGAAGCAATGCTGGTAAGGAGTTCTCAGCATCAAAATCCATGTGTTGAATGGTGCCTGTGTTAACTGAGCAGTAGTTTCTGCCCCAAAATCTTCAGTGTTGCAGAAAAGATGGCCTAACTTGAAAGGTCTCTGAGGGTAAGGAACTCTAAATCTATCAACCACCATATAGTCTGAAGGCAAAACTTCCCACCTTTCATTCTGGTTTTCCTGTGTTCTGCCCAGATTATCAGAATAGTGGTATCACTGTCAGCTTTGGACACATTCATAGAGGATTTGTGACAGATTAGTTCTTACAGCTACTGAAAGTCCTTCCTGGCTATTGTTTTACAAGGTTAAATAAAAATGCAAATGTCAGGAGGAGTTTGACTAAGACTTTCCTCAAAGGGTTGTTTTAATTGCTACAGATTTGTCAGCTTAGAATTTCCACCATATAACACAGTAAAGTTCAGTTGGGTTTTGGGGCTTTTTTTGCCAAGTTGGAACTAGTTGAGTGCCTTATGTTATGTGTTATGCTGATTTTTGTCTTAGGCTTAAAATGGCAGTGGCCTGTTACAAAGTCAACCATGCATGAGCATTTCTGAAGAACTGAAGTTGGGAAACGTGGTGTTGAAAGATCCAAGCAGAGACTTTCACAGCTTTCTGTGATGGGGAGGTTTCAGGATCAGTGTCTCCCAAGCCAAAGTACTTTGTGTCTTTTATCTTTGCATAAAAAGAGGAGCAACACAGTTGTATTTTTGGCATCCAGTTTTGCAGGTCAAAACATTTAACACATAAGCAGTCCTGTTTGTGTGCATATTCATCTGAGAATTTATCTAAGCCTAGACTGTAGACTTGTTATGCTGTTCCCAAAGGTTTTGCACAGAGCATTGCAACTTGCTTAGCCAAGTACTTTTACCTTCAAATATTTTTTGTTTCTGGCCAGAACTGGCTTGTTTCATACTGAAAGAAATTCTGCAGGGAGCTTCTGAAGGCAAATTATGGTGATCAAGTATTAAAGAGGATTTTTAATAGCTATTGTGTTGCAAACTGGAAGATGCAAGTTGGAATACCAGCTGTTTGGATATGCCTGGTCCAGTGCTTAAGAAACTGAAATAGCAAACTGACTTCAATTTCCACTTTGTATTTCCAGTCTTCTGCATTGTTTGTGTAGGTGAATGAAGTCAGTATAGACTATTGCACAATATAAGTTTAATTTTGCTCAGGGAGATCTTTCAAACTTTTCTGCTGTTCTGGGACCTTTTTACCAGCATATGGAAAAGCAGGAGACTCCTCCATGCAAAATCATGGAAATCAATGGTTATTAAAAAAGGTATTGAAAAATTAACA
Organism: Corvus brachyrhynchos; assembly: GCF_000691975.1. NCBI lineage: Eukaryota > Metazoa > Chordata > Aves > Passeriformes > Corvidae > Corvus > Corvus brachyrhynchos. The sequence goes on from NW_008237353.1 coordinate 447,022, forward strand.
AAAACAAACAAAACTGCAAAACAACAACCAAAAAAACCCCACCAAGCCAAACAAGAATATATAAATACCAGACAGCTTAAGGCAAGGATTTCAGCTGTATTTCATCCAGAAGGGTCTGTTCTTCCTCCTTTTTCCCAGCACACTCCTTTTTGGTGACATATTCTTATTTCCCTTGTTGGCTGCCTATTGTACACACTTTTGGCTCTACACCAGCTTTGCTGGGTTATGTGTTACAGGTTGTATTGCACACTGCTATTTGTGTAATAATACATAATTACCAAACTACCAAATTTTTATTGTTTTATTCTGGATACTTCCCAGAGTATCTCAGTGTTTGCTCAAGAAGCCCAAAATTTCTGTTCTTGATCTGGTAGTGACAATTCTGGTATACATTTTTGGCCACTTTGAGTTCGCTTTGAAAATATAATTTTAATGTTAGTAGTGGGCTCAGTCTAAAGGATCTCTTTCAGTTTTTGACAGCAGCTAGCCAAGGAACAAATGGAAAAGCTTATGCAAGGTAGCTGAGTGAAATACCGTAAGGCCAGCCTTCTGGTGAGATATTTCAGACAAAATATGCTTTACAGAACATGGTTTTTTTAAAAACAGTAATAAAAATAGATTAACCCAAAAATTACCTAACAGTGTGATTAGTAGTGTTTGTAAGTACTGTTATGGCCACAATCATTAGTGAGTTCTACTCTTCCTAAAGACACTGTAAAAATTAGGTGTTGCTTTTTGAAGATGTAAGATGATTCGGATGCTGGTTGTACTTTCAGAAAATCTGTTGGGACTCAATGTACTTCTGTGTCACTAATGGATTTTTGATCACTCCAGCAGACTATTCCTATTAGTGACTGTGCAATAGCAAAAAACCCCACCTTTTTTTAAACTGTTGCATATTATTTTTAAAAATTGTGATGACTTTTCAGTTCTCTTTGAGCCTGAAAAAGCCTCTGTGATCTCTGAAGGCATTTAATTATGACTAGATTGCGCCCAAGACGATACATACGGAAGGTCTACAATTAAGTTTTGGGTTTGGTTTTGGTTGATCCTGGCCTCTTGATACTATATTTCAAATTTGAATTTGCACACAACTGTACAAGGAAAATGCTCTGTTGCGGGTTTTTTGATTTTTTTTTTTTTTTTTAATGTGCTATAGCTCAAAATCTAATTGTATTGGTTAGAAGTTTCCTCTCATAGATGTTCATGGATAACACTGCAGTATTTTGACCTTTTTCATGTTTTGCTGGATTTGCTAAACAATTGTTAACAATTAAATAGTTTAATAAAAACTACTTATATAAAAATAAACTCATATAATATGACCAGTTTATTCAGGTGACATATTAAATGAACCTGGTAAATGTGTGTTTGCAATTGTTTTGTTGACACTGGCAGCTTTATTGTTCTTGTCTTCTCCCTGCCTACACAAACACTATTAAACCACACTTCAGACTTGGTCAATTTTTAGAGGATTGCCTTGCTACCTTTTCAAACTGGCACAAGGCACAAAAAATGTTTTAAAAATATATCTGAAGATGTCTACAGGGAAACAACAAGATTTAATTTTCTTAAATCAAACTGATGATGGAAAAGTTGATCTGGTTCAATTGGGAAAATCATTCCTGAAGCATATACGTAACTATAAAAACACAAGCAAGGCTGGTAATTGTGTAATGCCATGAAGTAATACAGTGTTTGGTGATGTTCTATAAATAGCTGATGCATAGACAGAGTAAATAATTTGTCACATATTTCAACCTTGGCTTTTTCTGTGATTTGATCATTGTTTTCCTTGTGATTCTTAGGTGCTGCAGTAGCCGGAATTTACAGAGTAGCAGGAAAGAATATGGCTCCCCTAGAAGCTCTTGTCTTTGGTGTTGGACAGACAGTACTGACATTAATTATTTCGTTTTCAAGAATTCTTGCAACGCTTTGAGACTTATGTAGAAAGGGGGAGACAAAAATCTTTAACCTGAAGAGAAGCTTCCTCAGAGTGGATTCATCCGCTTATGGACTCGGATTCTAGTGCGAGAGAAAGGAAGCGATGTGGAAAGTGCACTGCAAATCTCGAGGCTCAGTCAAATGAACAGGCTGTCCTCTAGTGTTGGAACTGCAGAACTCCTGCACTGCGCCTTACGTGCCTCCGTCATGGGCAAGGGGGGGATCCCTGTGTGCCAAGTGGAGATGGAGCACCTCGAGCAGCTGCCAGGCAGGTCCATGCTTGGTGGTGGGATCACTGTCCTGAACACGTTGTCATGAAACAGGGGGGCTGTCCTGAAAGTTGCTCTGTGTGCCAAACTTGGGGTTTAATTCTGAGCAGGTGGCTGGGTAAGCTCTGGAATGTAGAAGAATTCTGTGAATGTGCACAATTCTCCTTGAATTCAGGTGAAATAGCAGAATAACTGACTTTTGTGTATTAGCAGAATCTCTCTGAATGCTGAATATTCTTGTTCAGTATTCAAAACAACTGCTAGATCTGTTTTAAAATGTAGATGAATTTTGATGGGGTTTAAGAACCACAGCTTTAACAACCCTATATAATTAGCACTATGTGAAGAATGGCTCGTGGCAGTTTTCTTCTTTGGCACATTTCTTTGTGATTTTAGCACGTCAGAAATCAGGAGTTTAAGGAGCCTGTATGAAGGTTACTAAGTACAATCTGTTGTGTATGCACAAACAAATCTCAAATCAATGTTTTCCTCTAAATTATTTTGTCTTAAACATGCAGATGGTTACCAGCCCTTCTGCAAACCTCAGGAAGGGTACTCGTTGCAAATAAACTCCCTATATTTAATTAAGCACGGGTAGGACCCTTACCCCTACATGTATTCTGTAAGGAACATGCAAATATAACAAACTCTCAGAGAACACACCTATGGGGAAAAGGGAGAGGGGTAACAATATGATGTGTTGGTTTTCTACTGAACAAAAATACTAAGTTTAATAAAATAGTTACCATACTCCAAAAATTTGTAAGTGGGGCAGCACTAATGTATTTACTACCTTGTTTCTGAACACTTTGTATCTTTGGAAAGGTTAAGATACCTGGAACTTTCAAAGACTTAGCTTTCAGTAGTTTGTGCTTTTCTAGTTTAAAAGGGACAGAGTGGTGTTGTGCATGTGAAGTGTCTTAAATGTGAGTGTTTGAAGTAAAGAGAAATTTTAATTCTAATGAACTAATTATTTATGAAATACAAAATTTAAAGGGCATAAAGTTTTGTGAAGAATAAGGAATCTTTTACATCTTTTCTCAACTGAATTCTTTTCAGCAGTTGTCTCTTAATGCTTGACAGGGGGAGTAAATCACTCAAAGGTTTTGCTGTTACAATGTCAAAAAGACGTTCAGGACTGTTGCAAACACTGGCACCTACTGCACAGCTAAAAGAATATGTTTAAAATATAACTTGCAATCCAGTCATTGCTTAGTGCTTCAAAATATAATGAATTAACCTGTCTGCCTTTACCTTATTCCACATACATTTCCTTAAAGTACTAAGAATGCTAATATTATCTGTTTTCTTTAAAAGCATTAAAGTCTTGTTTGGAAAATGTACAAAGTTATGGGCTTTGCAGGGAACAAGTTAAAATACAGGTTTATAAACATTTTCAGTGTTATTTTTACTTTTAATTGCTTTAAAAATGTGGCTGAATACATATGCTCTCACTGGTTTTGAATGTCTTCAAAAACTTTTTTTTTGTGGTTTGTTTTTGTGTCTTGTGTCTTTTACTTTCTGCTTATACTTTTTGGCACACAACCATTGCACTTTAGTTGACAATGAAATTATGGTATCTGTAAAAAGCAATTGAAACTCCTCTCCATTGTCTTAAATTGTGAGAAAACTGGTTTCAGGTATTTAAGTTAAATTGAATAATAAAATAATTGAAGATATTTCTCCTAATGTGCCTTCTTACATATGTGTTTAGGGGAGAGTATTTAGAAGAATTTGTCACATCTTCATTCTTGTTCTATTTTGATTGTTTCTAATTAATTTGGTTACTTGATACAGTGTCTTGTTCAACAGACCTTAAAACTTTTATTTGATAACCTGGAAATGCTTGTCTGGGTCAAAACCAACCATATAATGAAGCACTGTATTCAGTAATTTAGGTTGTCTCATGCCTTTAACTCACATCGAAACTTATTCACAGGTTCCAAATTTCCTTGAACATCTCAATTCTTATTTTTAATAGGAGGCTATTATGCTGCCACTGGTCAATGGCTTGCTGTCTTTCACTAAGTTAAACTACAGCAGACTGCTGCTAACTGATGAGATACATATGCTTGTATTGATGAACTTCATTCTTCATTTTAATTACTGTGCCAATGAAATTGTTGCCATTGTAACTTTCCCGCTTGGACAAGGAGGCATCTTTGCAGGTTTTAAGGTACCTTTCTCCAAATAATTTTTATTGCATAGGTTGCTTGTATTCCTTTTTAAAACGTTGTCATGTGCTTAGTTGTCTCTGCATTATATGGCATTATTGCCTGGCAGCAAGGGACAGGCAGATAATATAATGCTTAAGTGACTTGACAAGGCTTTATTTGACAGAAGTTTGTTTTCAGCTGTTTCTTGTGAGGAATTTATGATGATAAAAAGCTTGTCTGTGAAGTATTCTTTGATCACAGAATGAACATACTGCCTAGTAACTCCAGCAGTGAGAGAAAGCGTAAGTGGCCTTATGTCTGCGAAACTTGGAACTTTCATTCCACATCCCTAGAAACAGCATTGTTAAGCATAAGGTGCTTTAGTCAGTGTGTGTATATAAATATGTGTGTGTATATATATATATATATATATAGGTGTATATATATATATATATATATATATGTATGAAAGAGTGGTGGCTTTGTGGAGTGTTTTATACCTGACACACGCTAACAACTGGGATAGCTTTTCTAAGAAAAAATAAAACTGCTTTAGATAGCCTTCCCCTCCTCCTGCCCCCTCAATTAGGCTACAAAGATATCTTGTGTGTGAATGGCACTGATGGTACCCTGGTTCCCCTTGGACAATACAGTGTTGTCCTGTTTACAGGATGTCTTAGCACTATCTTCAATCAGCTCTGCCTGTCTCTGCATTGTATCACTGGGCACATTCTGCATTGTACACAACAAATAACGTGTCGACACAGTTTAATATTTGGGAGAAGGGGGAGTACTGAATGTAGTATTTAATGTGGAAAAGCTACTGCTTTTTTAGAAGCTGCTGCTCTCAAAGGTTTAAACATTCCACACACTTTCAATTTATCAGTATGATCATAGACTCATAGAATACCAGGTTGGAGGGGACCTCAAGTTTGACCTGGTCCAACATTTCCTGTCAATAGCATGGTCCAGACAAGGTAGCCCAGCACCCTGACCAACCAAGTTTTTAAAGTGGCTGGGGAATCCAACACTTCCCTGGGGAGATTGTTCCAATGGCATTATTCCAGTGTCCAACTAGAATATCACAAAGTAATTTGCACACATGAGCCCTCATCTTTTCCATGTGACTCCTTGTAAAAAGGGAGTCTCTTCTTTGTAGGTACTCAATAAAAATTGGAATATGGTGATAAAATCTCCTGTAAGCCTTCTTTTCTCAAGGCTGAACCAACCCAGTTCTCTGCCTTTCCTCATATGTCAGGCTTCCCAGGCCTTTGATTATCCCTCTGGCCCTTCTCTGGACCCTCTCCAGCCTGTCCATGGTTTTGTGGGTTTTTTTGCATAGCAGGGACCAAAGCTGAACACAGAGAACCCAGGTGTGGCTTGACAAGTGCTGAGTGAGATAATGATGATTTTATCTCTGCTGGTGATGCTCTCTGCTAGTGATGAAGTCCGTTATTTATTTCAATTATCTCATTGGCTTTCTTTGCCATAACAGCACACTCCTCACTCACATCAAGCTGCTTGTTCACCAGGACCCCCAGATGCCTTTCCACAGAGCTGCTCCTCGGACAGGTCCATCCCAGCCTGTGCTGCACTCCTGGATTATGTTTCGCCAAGTGCAAGATCTTACCCTTGTCCATGTTGAACTTCTTAAGGCGTTCTGTATACCCTATCAATGTCCTTTTAGTTCTCAATATGTATTTTTCTGCTTTTCCATCTCTGGTACACTTCTCTTCTGGCTTTGAGCAGACTCAGAGGTTCACAGTTAAGCCAAGGAGGTGTCTTTCTCTGCCTCTTTCCTGACCTTAAAGGTGATAAACTGTTTCAGTGTTTCCAGGAGACTTGGTGAAAAACTCCCAGCACCCACTAGCTTCTTTATCCTCCATGGCATCCCTTCCAAATGGGCTCTGAGCATAATGAAGTTTGCTCTTCTAAATCTAAAATGTTTATTTTAACACCGACCTTCAGCGTGCTCAGCAGGATCCCACTGCTGTGATCATGGCAGCCAAGGCTATCACTGATTGGGATTTTACAAAGCTGGCTTCCTTGGCTTGTGAGTAGTAGGTCCAGCACTGCCTCATTCTTGATTGGCGCATCTAACATCTGTATTCCAAATATGTCCTTCACGTGTTCCAGGAACTTGATGGATAACACGTGGCCTGCTGTATTGTTCTTCCAACAAGTGTCTAGGTAGCCAAAATCGCCCATAGAATGAGGTTCTGTTGACCCAAAGCTTTCTTAAGTGACCCAAGTATTGTTTAATTGGTGTTACTTCCTTGGTTTGAAGGTCAGTAGCAGATGCCTACTTGGAGATTCCCCTTGGAGATGACCCCTTTGGCCTTGACTCAGGCATTCCATAGAGCTTCTGCAATCTCTTGGTGATCATCAGTACACATACACTGGAGGTGGTTGGTCTTCTAGCTCTCATCTTGGGAAGCAGCTAAGGAACGTTTGTCACTGCTCAGGTTGGCCTGACATTCCCCAGATGAAAAAATATTGTTTTAATTCAAAACCCAGAGCTATATTTCAGGAAAAAAACTTCCAAATAATTATTTTCTTTAATTTTCTGGGTAATTTTGAGTTTATGAAACTAAGCTGTGTGCTGTGGCTAGCCATGATTTGCTGGTGACATTTTTTTGAAGAAACCAATGATTTAACCAGTTTTGAACACCCAACATGGTTCCGGTTTTGCCTAAAGTAGCTTTCTGTTTTTGAAGTACACTGTTTTGATTTTGAGAAAGGGAATAGTGTTTCCCTCTCAACATATTGTATATTGATATTTGTTTTGCTTACAATTTGTATTTGAATTCTGTTGTGGGGGGCACATATATAATGCCATTTGAGCAGAAACGAATGGAGTCTAAGTTCTAAGAACTTTAAGAAGTGATGTAATTGTTGTTTTCTGTTTTAATGTATGTATTTCATGCACTAGGCATATTCTAATAATGCCTTGCCTGCATTAAATCTAAGTATTTATATAATAAGCATATTAAACCCCTTGTTTTTGTGCACAGCCATCCAACATCACACATGTATAATTCCAGATAAATAGACACAATAATATTGCTTGGTGTAGTGCATTGCGGA
>NW_008237353.1:454708-474020 GCF_000691975.1 Corvus brachyrhynchos
CCCCCCCCCCCCCAATAAGTATGTGACTCTAGTAAGACCTAGAAATGCAATTGTGAGCATGAGAATTTTTTTCAGTCGCTCCTCTGTTTCTATAAATAGGTGTTTTCATCACGTGTACTTCAGTTAAGGGGAAAAATGTGGAGATTAGGTCACAGTTGTCATCCTAACAACCAATCTAATTCCTAGCAATTTGAGAGAAAATGAAATTCTAAATACTTTCATAAAATTATGATGGATTATTACATACATAAAAATGCTGAAGCGTAAGTTTTTTTCAGAGTTACCAGAATTTAACATACAATTGCATCAGCATATTGATAGGATACCTTTTGAACTATTACTTCTTTTTAGTCTCTAGATTGGGAGCAGCCCAAGGTGGAAAGACTATTTAAATCCTCAGCTGCTGCTTCAGAAGGAATAAATGTTATTTGAGTACAAATGAATTTAACAGAGCTGAACATTTGTATTGGGCTAAAGGTCAAATATTTGGTCACATGTTGGTCACCACCATCAAAACCTTTAAGGTCAGTGGGAAAAGTATTCTGTACTGTTACAGCAGCAAAATCTTCATCTGGGTTGCATTAATTTGCATATGTAACTGCACATAATTTTGGGTAAATTAAGTTATCACAGAAAGTAGAATTCAACCTGACTACATACTTTTGATATCCTAAAACTGTGACAGGTTATGTCTTGACAGCATGCTGTTTCTGCTGTTTCCCACAGTTGTGCCTGAAGTTACACATGAAATTCAGTTTGTGCATTAATTCTAAATGTAATCACAAGGACATCTCAAAGCCTGCAAAGATGTGTTACTGCTTAGGGTATTCTCCCAGTGTGTAGCAGGTATAAAAACAATTATGCTCTAAAACAACGATCTAAAGAAGTATTTTCTTTCAGGAACAGACTTTTTTTCACTTCTAATTGTTCATCTTGTAGTTACTGAAGACTTTAGGAAGTTACTGCATGAATCCTACCAGGATTTGACAGTTGTTGAAGGGAATGGATAGTACATCCTTTTGTGCTCCTTCTGTGGACTGGAAAACACCAACTGTAAGGCAAATACTGAAGAGTCATTTTCAATAAAATAAACAATACTTGTTTAATACAAATGGTATTCCTTTTGATTTGAGACCTAAATTTCGAGGTTTACTTGAGATATTTAGTATCAACATTGTAAAATCCATTCTGGATTATCCATCAATATAAGGTGTATGGGAGCTAAAAATCTAAAACTTTTAGAATTATTTGGCTAGAGGCTTTACTTGTTTGAAATGTGCCTAGATTTTATACAGAGAATGAAGTTCTGAAGGTCCTTAATATTTTGGGTGTTTTAGAGGATAATCAGGTATCTATGTAAGTAAACTTTTGACTGTGACAATGTATGGAATAGCACACAATTCTTCAGAAGTGCTTACAGAAACCACTAAGAATAAATACCTGTTTTACAGTTAGAGAAAGGCTACAGTATTTAACATCTGTATTGATAACTTTAACACTTTTACTATAAGCTTTACAAATATAAGTATTCTAACCATTTGGATTTAGCTGAGCAAATAAGAGGAGAGGAAAATGGGAATTTGAAAATCTTTAGAAATAACAAAGGTAAAAATACTCATCAGTCCACTGACAAACTTGTGTTCCTTCAGTACAGCTTTTCATCAAGCATGACTTAAACTATAGAACATTGTTGGTATCTCACCATAAACTGTCTTGTTGATAGAATGCATTCTTCAAACTTGTATTAGAAATAGATGTTCATATGTTCACTTTATGAAGTTACCTAAGCTAAGTTGTTGTGACCTAGGCATTGTTATGAAGCTCAAAGATAGCAACAACAGTGATGGAGAAGAGTGATTTAACATTTGGTTGATTTATGCTTTGTACAGGACTATATCATAGTGTGCAAAAGGTACTTGTTTTGAGTTGTGGATGTACTGCATGCTCATGTAATAGTTTAGCTCCAGTTAAAAAAGGGGTGGCATTTAAGCTGTAAATACTGTATACTACTATATTTCATTTTTTAAACAACTTTTTTATTTCCCTGTTTGTGTACAGTTCTCTATGTACATGTAAAAAAACCTTAAAACAAACAAACCACAACATTTTGAGATACTTTTGTAGTTATCTTTTGCATTTTAATTGCGTTAACAATCAAAATATGTGCATTCAGCTGTCTCTTCAGTTTGAAGTTTTCATTGCATGTTTTCAGGTTCTTTGTAAAACAGCAATAACAGTTGCACAATTATTTAAAGTAAAACATTCTTCTGCACAATTTCCACTTCCATTCTTTAGAATGCAGACACAGTGGAGCACTTGTCCAGTTCTAAGATTTAAAGAATCTAAGTAGTTATTTATTTCTCTTTTCTTTTTAATGGTAGGAAATGTCTCATAGTAGCTTGTAAACAGAATTTGCAAGTTAAACATGATTTCTCGTGCTCATTATTTGACTAAAATTTTCTGTTAGAATATTTTCATAAACTTTCTGTAGCTTATTGCATGTTCTTCTAAGTAATGACAAAGCTGTGTCAACCTCTGTATGAAGTACCCTGATAACACAAGTTTTGCATTTTGTGAATCTGGTTGAAATATACAGATGTACACATAAAATAAAGCTGAAATTAGTAATTAAATGTACGTTCTTGTAGACTATAGTGGTGTGTTCCTGCAATTGTCTTAACTCTGATTTATAAATAGAAAAAACCCTTGGTGGGACCTGTGTTAGCACAAGACTGAAGTGTGTTGTGGGCAATACCTTCATTTCTCCGTTGTTTCCATACACTGTTTTATGAACTATGGCCTCTGTTTCTTATAGTTAAACTTTAGCATGTGGGGAAAAAAAAGCCTGAGCAAATGAAGCATCTGTAAATGGCTAGTTACAGCAGAAACTGAGGCAGCTGCTTCTGTGGATATAATAAGGATTTGTTTATGCAACTGGGTGTATGCAGTTTAGAAAACAAATTGGTTGCAGAAATGAGAACCAGATTGATATAGTTCATCAGGTTTTCACAAGGGAAAGCTGTTTGGGAGAAATATGCTTAGTCAACATGATGTAAATGTTTTTATGGGTTTTTTGTTGTCATTGACCTGCTGAGGTATGTAGCTGCTATTTATTCCTGCTTTTGTCCCATGTACTTAATTTTTAAGGAAATCTAATTCACCATGAGTGTACTAGTCACTAGCTCTTGGAGATGCCGTTTTGACAGAGTATAGTGTAAGCTTTGTATTGTTTATTTTAAAGAAAAAGAAGTTTTATTTTGCTATATATTTTCTTAAATAATCTGTCTGGGAACATTCACTAGTAAATCTGTGTGTTTTCCATGCAGACTGAAAGTACTGCTTTTGGAGATGGCATTGCAGGAGCTTACTTATGAAGAGCTTAAGGGGCTTTAGTGAGTATACAACCAGATTGCTATGTCTCAAAGTAGTTGTGGGTTGTGGGGTTTTTTGTTTGTTTGGGTTTTTTTTTTTTTGTTTTGTTTTGTTGGGGGTTTTTTTTTGGGTGTGCATTTGAAGTTTGGCGTTTGGGTTTTGTTTTTTTTTTTTGTAAGTTAAAGTTGCTTTCAAGATGAGTTTTTACTGTGAGTGATGGAGGCACAAAAAGGGAAATCAATCTAGAGAAAAGGATTCAAAATACCTGAATCTTCTGATTGTAAAGTCTGGAGGAACTTGTGTAAGGCACAATGCAATGCTGTGCAGAAGTATCAGCTTTCAGAGTAACTGCCAGAAGCAAGCAGCTACTTTGATTTTGCACCCTGCGTGGGGTACCTGCCTCTGCAGAACAGCTTGGTACCCTCGGGGTCTGCTTCTGAACGCAGCGGGGATGTTCCACTGCCATCCTGCTCCCTGGCTGCCTGCCCTGGACCGCCGCAGGCACATCTGTGAAATCTGAGCCGTGTTCCCAGCGAGAGCCAGGGGACAGCAGGAGCTGAGAGCACGAGAGCTGCTCCAAGGTAACTCATGTCTGTGCCCAAACTGGAGCCGTCGTTCTGGGAAGAGCAATGTCCAAATGCTATTTCCAGTATCCCACAACGGCTCATTCACGATTGAATTTTTTTTCCTTCTTAAAAGGTAAGATGTGTGTATTTTTAAGACCCATACTCTCCTGAAGAACAGATTTTCTTGTTTTCTGAGAAGCTTAGTTTCAGGGAGTGCTGTTAAGCATTGCACTGCTTAACAGTTACATTGCTTCACAGAAAGGTTTTTAAATCAGCTTCACTCTCCCTGATACATGAGAGAAATAGTATGTCAACTTTAAAGTACCAAAAGTAATTAGCCTGTTGGGTTGGATGTAACCAGAATAAAACTGTGTTAAAATAGTCTACATATTATATCATATATATCTACAAACATATATGTAAATATATAGACATGTAAATATGTATATCCATATTTAACTGAGCTTCTCATACTGGCTTTACTTTGTAAATGGTGGTGAGGTCTACCTTTTCTTTTAGGAGTATTTGTTATTTTTCAAGTATTCGTAGTAAGCTTGGGCACAGAAGTACAGTGTAGGTAAAGCTTGTTCAACGGTAAAATATGATACAAGTTTAAATTTTTTGGAGAGCATGAAGACAATTTTTATTTCAAGTATGTTCCTTTTGTCCAAATAAATTACAGCATGTGTCAGCCCAACTCTGTTGATGGATAATAGAACAACACTGATTACTGACATTCCAGGCATGATAGATATTGGCACTATCAGGGGTTTTTTAAATCGTTAAAAGCTGACTGAAAATATTATTGTAGAATAGGAGCTTGAAATGTTATCAGTAGAAGGGGAGCCAGAGTAATCAGTAGTCTGAGCATATAGCTTCCTATTTAACATGGAGTTTATCCCAACACAACTGTTTCAGAACCAGATGAAGCTGTCCCTTTGCACAGTGCCTGACTATCAGCTGAGCAGCGCCTTTGTACTGTGGTTGCATTTTACTTTAGAGCTGCTAAAAGCTGTCTTAAGAGCTGCTTAAACTGTCCCTGGTGCTATTAAAAAAAAATAATTAAATTATGATGCCTCAAAAAAGAATGTTTCTAATGCCTGCACTATTTGTTCTCTCTTTAGTGTTGGAGCAGTTACAGCTAATGGATGCCTTTCCATTTCCAAACCTTGCTGGGCACAGCTTCTGCTTTTAGTACAATTCCAAGTACCTTCCCTCATTAGAGGTTATTTGTTATTCAACCCTGGGAGAGGTGTGCAGCCCTGCTCCTAGCACTGCACAGCCTAGAGCCTTAGTCCCTGACTGTTCCCCTCTTGTGCTGGCATGCATGCACAGGACCTATGCTATAGAGGCTCTAACTAAGTGTAAGACTGTAGAAAACAGTGATCTAAAGGGAGGATGGAAAGTGCAAGGAAATAGCATTGTTCAGCATGCTAAAATGACAGGGTTTAGCTTTTTAAAAAAAGTCAAAATTAGGCCTGTTATCACATAGCCAAGTAACTTGAGTGATAAAGCATAATGATGCTTGAGAAGTCAATCACTGCCAGACAGAGACATGACAGGCCCATTGGATGTGGGTGAAAACGCCCTGATAGAATACCTTGAAATAAAAGCATGGAACTTAGCTTGGATGGGGAAGCAGAGCAATAGATGAGGTGGCCAAGACTAGGATGCACTGGGTTATGGTGAGGATCTTTGTACTGCGTGAAAGAGAGAAAGGAAAGGTGTATTTCTCAAAAAGGGGTGAAAGGATGCTGCAAAAGCAAGAAGGGAGGCAGCATAAGCTTCTTCTGGGAGGCTAGAAGAGTTTTATTATTCCGAATATAAAAAGGTAGATATCCACATCAGAGATCATGCCGAAGGGAGGCAGCGTAAGCTTCTTCTGGAAGGCTAGAAGAGTTTTATTATTCTGAATATAAAAAGGTAGATATCCGCATCAGAGATCATGCCTCAAGTTTAGCATTTTTAATTATGGCAGTGCTGTACAGGAATGGAAAGAGAACAGTGAGATATGAAAGAAAGGAACAATGTGTTGTGCTGGAAGAATTAAAGACAGATTCCAGACAGTCTTCATACTTCACCCAGCTCTCCTTCAGAGTTAGGTGCTGCACAAAGATACATACCCAGGGCTGTTTCCCTCATATAGAAGGAGCACTTCTGCTTTCTTGTAGTTCTTATTCTGTGTTTTTTTGGGATCCCACCAGTTTAGAAAACTTCGTGCCTCTATTGACTAATGCCAAAATAATTAATTAAAAGCCTGTTCAGGTTCAATCAATATTTAAGTTATTTTTATCTGAATTGTTACTTTGGGGAGTATTAGAACAAATGCTTTGCCACGTTGGCTTTCCACAAATACAAGAAAATGTTTTTCTTGATAGTTTTCAAAACAAGCAAACAAAAGGAACCAGTGAAGTACTACATAGTTCACTGTGCCAGATCGTATGCTCTGAATTTTTTCGTAATCCTGAGGCAATATATAATCCTTACTTTAGAGGATAGTTGTGAAAGAGTTGAATGGTTTGTTTCTCAGGCACCAGGAGTTTTTAGGCAAACCCCCTGCAAAGCAGAAGTTCTGTCACTAGGTGGTGATCTTGGCCTGTTCAGGATTTCTCTTCCTCCTTTCTATCCCCTTTCCTCCCATGCTGCACCTCCAGCTAATGACCAAAGCAATAATCCTGATTTAATGCTGCTTCTGAATATTACGGCTACAAATGTAAAGAGTCTTTGCATGTAAAGGCTTAGAACAGACTGAAACTATTCGTTCTCACATTTTTCCTATTAAATTTATCTTTGCTTGTGATGTCCAGTACTCGAGGTATTATTTATTATTTATCCCTGGTAGCATGCTCAACATTGTGCTATACGACTTGAGTATTTCTTAAAGTCACACTAAAAAATACAGGAGCAGATGAGAAAATGCAGAGCTGGAACACTTAAATGTTAAATTACTCTTTACCTGACTTGAAAAAGAAATGTGATTTTGGTGGTGGGTATTTTTCCAAATAAAGGAACAGAGCAGTAGTGTGTTGGCTCGGGAATTCAGGGCGCAAGATTTTGCCTGGTGATGGGTAGTAAGGAAACAGTAAAAGTGGGAGTGGGCAACAAACTGGGACAGAAGGGAATCTCTTCTTGAGGCTATACTTCAATTTGACTTGTCACAGCAGGTGCTTTCTTTGGTACACTTCCTTTCTTTCCATGCAGTGCAGCTCTAACTCCACACCTTTTGCAGGCTGACTAAGTGGGCCCATAAAACTGGGAGGTTTTCAGGAATTGAATGTGGTGGTTTTGCCATCTGTGCTCGCTCGTGCAAGCTGGGTCCCACAATCCCATAGGCCAGCTTTAGGCTCGCCTCTCTCAGTGCATGGCCATTGCATTAAGTGCTCTCATTCCATTGTGTGTTTTGCAAAGTGAAGTCCTCCTTGGCTTTCTAATTGGTCAGATTGAGATATGAGATACTTCAGAAAGAAGCACTTCAGTGCCAAGACAGGGTCTTGCATTACAATCTTTGCAAAGCATTACCCAAGTGTTTCGCAGTCAGAGTAATTACTTTGCAGACAGAGAGGACCTTGGCCAACTAATGCCTTGCTTGCCTTCCATAGACTGGCATGTCTATGGAAGATCAGCCTGAAAACAGCCAGATCGTCAAAGTCACATTAAAATCTCAGTCAACTACTAGAGAAACTTACCAGTTCCCACTGGAAGTAGAGCTATTTCACAGGACTTCATGTCCTGTGGGAAAGATTCCAAACAGTTCTGTAGTGAACTTCAGTTCCAATAGCTGTTGCAGTAGAGAGGGAACGTGCCTGAAATTCCTCACATAAGCATTAAACCCCGCCCCCTCCCCCCCCACTTCCACTTATCTGCCTAAACAGTCCGATAATCACAGTGATTGCGCATGCCCAGAGCTGAGCCACCCATTTTCATATTGAAGATTTATGACAATTTTTATTTATTTTATAATAGTGTATTATCCTGGAATCAATCAGGGGGAAAAGAAGGACTTCAGCCTATGACAATCCTTTTAATTTAAAATTAACTCCTTTTTGGAGCAGTAAGATAGTCAGCTCTTTAACTTTGTCAGGTTCTGAGTACAGATTTCAGGTAGGTTAATAAGATAAAGAAGACTCCAAATCTCTGAATTTAAAAGAAGTGGGGGGTTGTTTGTTGGGGTTTTTTCCCCCCCCTTTTTATTTTTCAACAAGGTTGAACAGTCTTTGGAGTGCTTTTCTAACTGAAGTCATCCAACTAATTCTTTCAACATGGTGAAATCTGTTAAATCTAAACTATAAACATCTTTTAGATATCCCATGGAAACTTCCAGTTGAAAAAATAAATGGTGAGTCCCTGTTGTAAAGTTTCAACAATGCCAATAACAGCAATGTTCTGTCTTTTACCATAGGTCTGAAGAGTGAGTTTTCTAATAAGTTTACAATTCAACAGTTGAATGCTCTTGCTTTTGCTGAGGGGCCTCTAAGCACAAACAATGTAGCGTGTGGATCATGTGCTTGGAAGGTACTTTAAATAAACTGTAAAGAAGAGATTTATTACTCCAGTAATTAACCAGAAAGAGTAAAGCAAGCAGGTATTAAATGCCAGAGATCTCATGAGGAACCGTTGTTCCATGTCAAAACACTAACTTAAAAGTGGTAGAAGATCCATTGAGTAAGTTCACGCAGCTCCAGTTTTGAACCTGAAACTTGTAGAGCTATGAGTTTTGAAGACATAATACCTTAACTTAAAAACAAAACAAGCAAACAAAAGGCTAAAGAATCTGACCTATTGCAAGACAAGTCCATACTCAAAGGTCAGACTGAGTTCTGGAACCACGGGAGGAATGAGCATGGATATCCATCTGCTGAGACCAAATATTCCCACTCAACCCCCTGGACACGCAGTACCCCTTAGCAATGCAGTCAGGGTGAACATGTGCAGCTATGGCTGAGCAAGAGCTTGTTTCCCTGTCTTTGGTTGTCCACGTGAGAGAAGGGGACAATCTCCTTTAGTGAAGTCTCAGTGTTAGCTAAGCTGTGAACACTAACTACCTGTAAAAATGTGCATTTGGGGCTTTTGAAAGTATATCTGCTCTTTGATAAAATGGCTGTTACAAATCTTTTACCACAGGTTTGCAAGGTACAGTCCAGTCTCAGGCTTCTTCAGTGTTCTCTGCTCTGATTTTCCTTCGAGTATTTGGCACCGGTCTGCCCTGGTTTGTAAAGGTTCAACCTACTAGTTTCATCCTACACCTAAATCAGGGAGCTAGGACTGAACATCTAATAACCCCATGACAAAAAGAGCAGAAGCAGATGGTGCTGCACCTGTGGGAAAGTATTGCTGATTGTAACACTATCTGCCCAATTGCTTCCTCTGAATAACAGATGGGTCACAAACAGGTTATATCAATTGATCTTTCCAGCTTCTCTTCTGTATTTGCCAGGAAATTTCCCTTTCCAGGCTCAGTTTCACAAACACGTAATTTAATGCGGGCACCGTTGAATTGCTTGGCTCCTATGGTTATATAAAAATAAAGGCTGAGAGCTCAACAGAAGATCATGCACAATTTGGGGGGAATGGGGTGGAGCATCATAACATTTTTTGTTAGCCTATAGTGAAAAAGAGCCCCACAAAAACCACACATGGTGTAAGTTTTGGGTGCTCCTTTCTGTGGCAGTGAATATTCTGTGAAATCTCCCCACCGCCTACAGAGTCTCTGTTTTTGTGTAAACAGCACAAGGAGTGGAGTGTAGGCACTGGTCAGTGGTAGACTGACCTAAGTTTCAGGTGTGTATATCTTTAAGGCTAGCTTCTTTCTCGTTAGCTCCAACTCACTAGCAGATGCTACTCTGTTGCCTTCTCATTCACAGGTTCTTGATGTGGTTTTTGCAGCAGGACTCCTCTAGGAGGTTGCTCCCTACCTGCACTGGTTCATGCTCCCTACTGGTCCCCCTGGCCTCCTCTGTGAGGCCTTACAGTGAGCATGAGATTAAGTGAAAATGTGGGATGCATTTTCTTCATTGGCATAGTCAGCTGAGATATTTTGATACAAAGCAAAAATCCTCCAGGTATGCCCTGTCTCATACATACATACATATATTTGTTAGAGTAACACAAAGTGGGGTGAAGGAGTAATTCCCAGTGTGCATCAGTTCTACAACACACACAGTGATATGCAGTTGCTTTTAACAGAGCACTTGAAGGGTTTTTAAGTTTCAGTAGTCTGCCAGGTCACATACATGCTGGATGTTTGCTGATACCTAAGCTGACTATATGCCTCTTTGTCAGTGAGAATAATTTTCTTTCAAATATCTTTTAATTCTTCCGGGAAGTTTCTCTCTGACTTCCCATTTTTAATTTAAGATGACACTTTTAAAAATGTTTGCATTCAGGTTTTGATATGAAATTACATTATTCTCCCCTCCTTCCCCAGTTCCTATAAAGCTTGCTGCAAGATATCCAAAATTATTTGTCTTTAACTGCCTGGAATAGATGATATTACAAATATGATGCTATGCATAAGTACTGTCAGATATTCTTTTTTTCCAAGGCTTACTTTTGGCTGGATTCCTTAAATGAGGTGTGGAAAAGAGACCTTTTCCTTCATGCAGCTGGAGACAGAAATTATGCGGCCTATTAATACCTTTTCAAAATCTATGAAAACTATGAATTAAAAGAAAAAAACCCCCACTATTATACTGGGAAAAGCAAAATTTATGTTTGCTCCCTACCCCAGGCTATCTTTTTCCAGGTGCTTTAAGGACATGCAGTACCTGTCTGACTCTGTGCATTTATGACTCAGTTATATAAGAGAAAAGCAATAACTGACTTATGCCAGACAAAAAGACGTCAGTACAGAGAATGTGCCTCTTGGATTTTAGGAGTGAGGGGAATCATATGGGTGCACAACAGTAAAGACCTCCTCTCCTCCTTGTTCCAGGGTGCTCTAGGAAAGGCAATTTGCCAGGGAGCAGTAAGGAATTTCAAGCTGAAGATGTACAATATTCTTGCAAAAGTGTCTGTTTTACAGGATATTGCTGTTCATTTGCTTTTCTGCCATGAGGACTTTGTGTTGCAACTAGAGTGGAAAGATACAGTGGTGTAGTCTCATCTTTTATTTTGAGACCTGAGGTTATTTTAGAAAACAGCAATTCTAGGATAATAGCTGAAGTTAACAATACTCCTTAGCTAGATGAGCACTACCACAGCTTTAGTTAGTATATACACAGGGTTTAAAATATACTTTTGCTGATATGAGTATCTTAAAATCTCTGGTACATTTTTCCTAAGCCAAAAGGCACTCACAATAAAAAGAAACCAAACCAAACCAAAGGAAAAAAAAACAACAAAAAAACCACAAACAAACAAAACCCCAAACAAACCCCTAAACCCAGACATTTCAAAACTTTTCAATTATGCAGGATTATATTTAGAAGTCTATTGATGATTTCATGCTTTTCAGATGGCTGTTCATATTGCAAATGCCACCAGAACAAGCTATTAGCACAATCTGAAGGATGACGTGTATTGAACAAGGTTGGCAGTAGAACAGTTTTCTTCCTCTAGGTGTTCATCATTTTCCTGGGGCAATGGTATCATGAGAGAAGGGCTGAAGGTAGAAGGAGAATATGAAGAAGTCCTGTTGCTTTTTTCTGTGGCATCTTGATTTATGGGTAGAGAGAGTGTTCCCTGTCTCAGTACCAAATAGGATTTGTCAGCCCTTCAGGAGAATTACTGTTATTTTAAGCGTGCTCTGATTTATTTTCATAGAAAAACTTCTGATAGACGTTTCATGCCACTGACCTTTTTAAGTAAGCACTCTGTGTTTCACTGAAGCAGCAGTAAAAGCAAACCATACATTAGGAAATGCATTTCACTCATGATTCTTCGTTGCAGCACACTTCATGGGGGCATTGATCCAATGTCAAAAGGAGGGGTCAATTTAGTTTTAAATCTTTAGCCTTGTGACAGCAGTTCAGGATCTGAAGAGAAGGATAAGGTGTACCAGGTGCAATGGCTACAGAAACAAATTGTATATGGATAGGCACAACCTCAAACACTTCAAAAACCACAGAGGCTTGCAAGGTAAGATGTGTAGGGCCTGGCTTCCCATGGATGATTTCCACAATATGAAGTTAAGGTGGAAGACTAATTAATTCTGAAGTGATAGGGTCTACACAAAGTTACATGGGAATGGTTAGCCTAGATCAAGTGTAGACAAGCGTTGTTAAAAAAACAGGCCTCTAAAACTGACGTGTCAAAGGTCTGCATGTGAAAGACTTAATTGATGGGTCCTACGTGGTGCTGACAGAGATATCTTAAGACCCTTATGACTTACAAAAAGTGACGACACTAATTACTGGCTAAAGCAGCAATGACAAAGCCCTAAAACTTTTCTGTTTTTTATTTTTCCCCCGCAATCACAATATTTAAAGAATACAGTGAAAAAGAAGCAGTAGTTGTTCAGCATCCTACCTACCTGTGCCTGCAGTGCAGTAGCCTGTTGCACACCCCTACCCCTCTTCTCCTACATGAAGCAGCACCTTCTGTTCCTGCAGAAGAGATTTCTGCTGCCAAGAGCAGTATGCTATGTCGAGATCTATAGAGAAAAAAGCTCAGTGTGTCCATTAGGATATGTTTTGTTACAGGCAAACGAACAACTGGTGAGAAGAAATGTCCTGTGGAAGAAGTTGCTGAGTGATGTAGGACAGTGAAAGGAGGCAAATGAGCAGTTGGTGATTTAGAGAGAGAGTAACAAAGATGTTACAGGTCGGTTCTGGGAGTAACAAAGTATTTCAAGCTAATTAGCTGAAAAAATATCAGCAGTTTTAATTTCCTGAACAATTAGGACAAATAGAAATATCTTTTGCTTGCTCTGAAAAACATCATTTAAAGAACATCATGTTACAAAAAGAATTAAGGATCTGCAATAACAGAAATGGGAAGTGTAATAATCAGCTAATTCACCTGGACAATAGATCCAGACCTCATAAATAAGATCACTGTCTGTCTTCTGGTTGGCACTGAATGAAATCAAACCTTTTGCAAAACATGTTTTGAATGAAGGCTAATTCACTTCCATATAGTGTCTGCTTATTTTCTGAGGAAAAAAGAATATAATAAAACAAAGTACCAGTAAACTGGAAAGAGAAGTGTGAAATTTCAACAGGGAAATTTTTACAGAATGTCAGTAATCCTTGGGGGAGCAGGTCTCCAGTTGGTACAAATATTCAGAACTTCATTATTCAGCTTCATTTTGTAGGTGGCTTTGCAGAAGCTGTAGGTTGCCCCTGGGCAGCGCAGATGCCAAGTCAAATTGTTCCACAAACGGTATAAATGGATGAAATCGTTAGCTGTGTTTTGAGGCTATGTGGGAGGGAAGCACTGCTTCTCTTCACTACTTAATGCCTCGCCCCCCCATTTCATTCTCAAACCCCAGAGCATCCTGATGGCAACCTCATTATTAGTTGCTGGGAAGTTAATCCTAAATGTAACTTTTGGCCTCCTTGAGTGTGATCAGCTTTCTGTGCTTGCAGGACTGTCGCCTCTGTAACTGTGAAGCAAGTGGAAAGCAGAGGGATGCACGTGGCTCTCTGTGCCCTATCAGCACTACCAGCCCTACTCAAAGGCTCTGTACTGGACTGTTTCCCTCTTTTAAAATTAATCCCCCTCTTTAAATTAATGTCCCTCTTTTTAAATTAATCATTTTAACTTAAGCTTTGCCAGACTGAGTTCCTGGGATAGGTCTTGTTTTTCACCTTTGAACAATAACAGAACTGGCACATTAGCAGGAAGGGCAGTGGCTGGGGTGGGTAGGAAGGAAAGAATCATATAGCAAATAATTGTGTAGGAGGTTTTTAAATATGCAGAACTAGAAAATAAGATCCAGGACTTATATAGATTTGTGATGAGTACATATGTTCAGCTGTAAGTGATATCTGCATAGAAAATGGATCTATTTTTAGTTGGCAGGCTTTGAATCACTCTTCTAATTTGCTATTCTTGTTTTTCTCAAATGTATTAATCCCTGCAGGTGAGTCTAAACTAGAAGATTAAATGTGAGCAACTTAGAGTGATGGGGAAAATTCAGGCTGCAGATCCCAACCCAAGATTCAGACTCATCTCTGGTATGTGTGAGACTCTGAGAGATAAAATCACCTGGAGATTTGAACTTTGTTGGAAAACTGGATGACTGCCCAAGAGTAGGGATCGGACGGAGGAAAGGAGACCTGTGATTCTTGCACAACTCATGTACTCACAAGGACTGCATTTTCTCTAGCTGTAGAAACAACAAAATGTCCTGACTTCCCAAACCCCTGTAATTCTCTGCCCAGCTGATGGATAACTTTTTCTGTCTATCCAGAGGGGGCAGACTACCGCCAGCAGATGTTATTTGGGAGGAAGGGAAGGTCTGCGGAAGTGAATGACTGCCATTGCAACTTTCCTTTGTTTCTGAGGCTCTGTGTTTCCTCAGAACCACAGATGGGGACAGAGGAGAAAGGAAAAGCTTTTTCACTACGTGGATTACCATTGAAGCAAAGGGCTGATTGTCTTAAATGCACTTCTGAGTAGAGAAAGTAAAATTAATGGCAACCTTTGGTTTTTCTTCAGGAGACAGTTGCAAAGGCAAATTGCACTCGTTAAAGAGCTTATTACCACTTTCTGGGATCCAATTGACGCTTTTCTGTTTTTAGTTAGAAGCCGCTGGAGTGCTTGAGGATAGTTTTCAGTCCTTGCAAGATGAGAATGACTGGTAACTTGCTAGCCTTTATTTAATTTTTTAAAATATGATGGTCTAAACTTCCTTCTGAGGGCTGTGAGAGGTTGTCATGTAATTGTAGTCAGAAATAGAGCACTACATAAATAGTAAGAGAGGTGAAAATAGGCCTTAAGAAACAGTGCCAGAAACTGAAGTTATTATACTGGACATCTACCTGTTTTTGAACTGTTGGTTTTCTGGTTGTATGGTGTTACAATATTGCACAGCAGATTCTATTCTAGAGGCTGTTTGTAGCTGTTTTCTGATGTGGATGTGTGTTTCATATTCACCTGTGCACGAATTCTGGGTGCCTTTGAGAATAAGGAGGCAGTGCCTACCTTAGCCTGACTTAACAGTTCTTGGATCTCCATGTGAAAGAGACAGCCTTGCTACAGGCAGCTCGGCTGTGTTCTTGGAAGTCTTTCCAGCCTCCAGTTTTGCAATTTTTTTTTTCTTTTTTTTTTTTCTTCCAGCTTTTCTACCTTTTTTTTTTCTTTCTTTCTTTGCAATTCAGCTAATCATCTTTGGCTCTAGAGCTTGGCACAAAGGCCTTTATCCCACTGCTGAAATGGTGTGCTGTGAGGTGCACTGTGATACTGTGCTAGGGAGAAGGGATCTTTGCTGATATCAAAGAATTTTTAGGAAGCAGCGCCACAAAGATCTGTGTTGTTTGTACTGCTATTGGCAGGAATATCTGTAACAAGGGAGCATATGAGCTCAGATATCCTTCAGATCTGAAAGATGAGCAGCAAACCTCAAAGTTGAAAGCGAGGTGAGGCAGTAAGCTTGATCTGACTCACAAAAGAGCAGTGTAGTTACTTTCTGAATTCTGGGGCACACTTGATCTTTCCTTCCTTGATTCTCAGGACACCATAAGTTATGCTCTACCTGTGGAATCTTGTGCTTCATACACACACATCAGGATTTTGTCTGTCACCTTAGCAAGGGTGATTTATTTGGTCTCCCATTCCTTGTCCCCCTCTCCCACAGACCATGGGACTTGGCCAGTCAGCCAACATCAGTAATTAATAGTAAATAACAGATCCTCTGAGCAGTTATTTCATGATCTGTTTGCACAGACTGGTCCCTGAACAACAGCAAATAGAAGGAGTACATATCTTGAACTGTTTAATCTCAATTTATGAGCAGCAATGAAGTGACTACTTATTTATGAAAGCAGTGCAATAGGCAAACTAAAAAGGTAAGAAAGCAATTAAAGGGATGGTTTAGTCTAGCTGGTGAGTAACATTACATTAAAACAGGTAATATTTGTAATGTACTGTGGAAATATCTGTTTACCACCTCCTTATTGTGGCATTTATTTTCAGTGTATGGCTTCATATGCATATTAATTTTTTAACCTCTTAAAGGTTAGAGATTCTTACAGCTCTTTTCTGCTGTCACTTACATAGAGGCTTCAAGACAGACTAACCCTAAACCATTCTGTGTTGTTTTCAGAAAATAGCCAGAAGTGACAGAACTTGCCAAATCTTTCCTTTTCCTTGAAAGCACAGTTGTCTTGAGGGAGTGCTGCTTTGCAAGGACTTCTGCAACGTTTGTTTTTGACTCCTCTGGAATGTGACACATTGTTATCGCACTTGCCTGAGAAGGCTTTGGTTGCAGGTTTATCATATATTCCAGGCTCATGAACTATTTCCCTGGGGACCACACTGCATTCTTGATTTGTATGGCGTCTAGTGGCCAGCCAGCACCATTCAATTCCTGTCCTCTTGGCATCCTGTCTTAGAAAATGACCTCCAATTCTCCCTCAGTATCTCCAAGTTGCTATTGAAAATGTGCCTGCTGTTCAGGAAGACCCACAGGCGAGTCTGGCAAGAGAAAACAGTGTCTGAGTCTAGGAAGTTTCAGTGATGCATATACACACACACACAAACACACAGTCATCTCAGGAAAAGCTGAGCTGTTTATGTTCCTGTCTTTGAAACGATGAAGAATGCAGTAAAATTCCAAATATGTACAGTATGAAACAGGTGCAGAGCAGCCCAGTGACAAACAAAGGGCAACGCAGAAAACCCCAACCTTCAAAACACGGGCTGAGTTTGTGCTTTACAAGGTGCTAATTCATAAGTTATTTCCAACATACAGCTGGGCAGATGCCAGGTTTTCTTTGATTATGCCTTTTTCTTCCTTTTTTTTTTTTTAGAAATCAGTTTTGAGAGGAAAACAATAAATAATCCCTTTTTAGGAATTCATTGCCAAACCATCTTGCAGCTCTCACATGGTAACAATGTAGACATTAAGGCATTTGTACACTTGGCAGGAACCCCCTAGAACATAATTTTTAATGCAGTATGGACTTATCAATTATCTTAGTTGAGGACACAGTGAAGCTGTTACATTTTTGGAAACAGGTGCCTACTATCTCCTCTCCACCAAGTAATGACCTTCTAAAAATCACATTTTGAGGACAGGAAAAGCTCTTCTTTCCTTAACTACCTCTGAAAAAAAAGTCAATTGTGGTATCTTTATTTTTAATCAATGAGAATTTTCATAACAACACAGAAAAACATTTCTTTCATCTTACATTCATTAAACTGTCATTCCAAATTTTAACAACGCATCCATAATTGAGAAAATGGAGCAATACGTTCCTGATTTATATTGTAGCGGTACCTTGTAGATCTTACCATTTCCAATTTAGCAAGATGGGTATTGCATATTCAGCTGCACACATGCTGTTTCCAGCGAGTTAAAGGTGGGGTACACAACTTAGGTTCCTTGCTGATATGCATCTGCCGTGTGCAGGCCATGAAGTTTGATATTTTTAACAAACACAGCCAAGCTACGTTCTAGAAGAGCATTGCTCATACGGGAAGCCAGTCTGTAGGCAGGAAAGGAGTAATTTATTCCACCTACTGCAGTCCTAGCTGGGCTCCATATTTGGGGTTAGAGGCCCTGCTGAGTAGCGACCCTAAAAGAGCATGGTTGGGTAGGTCTCTCGCTGCAGCCCTTTCACTCACCTGGAGGACAAAGGGTGTTCTGAGGCACAGAATCAGGGCCTCTGGCATAGCTGTGTCTCCCCTGAGTGTCCCAAAGGTGAGCAGTTCCTGATGCTGGAGCAGGAGGTGCCCTGCCTGCCTTCAGCTGCAGTCGAGCATCTCCCTCCAGGTCTGGTTTAGCCTTATCAAGGAGCATTGTACTGTGTATATTACTTTAAAAAAAAAAAAAAAAGTTAAAAACAATAAACTTCATGAAGTGTTTTCTACAGTGTTTAAAAACTCAGCTAAGGAACAGTGCCCTAGGAAACCTTGGCTCAGTACCCAAGCATTTTTCACCCATGTTTCGGTTTCAAAAATAGCTCTTGTTGTTAAGGCTAACCTCAAGACAATAACAAAGTAATGATGATGATGATAATAAAAAGGTCTCCACTTCCCTCAGAGATTGGGTAGGAGTTCATACTCCTTTTAAATCTTTCTTTTAAATGTAGCCTTTTCCCATCATAGCTCTTAAGGCAATTTGAATGCTATTAGTGACCAAACAAAGTCACATCACTGTGGACCAAGAAGCAGGAGCTTTCCCCCTTTTTGTTTTACCAAAGAAAAATTAAAAAATGTAATTTTTTTCTCTTCAAATATTTATCTTCAGCACTGACAAAGCTGATATCAAGAGCCAGAGCCATATGTCCACAGGTGTGCTTTTCCAGTCCTCTCAGTCTCAGCAAGTTTCAAGCTAGTGCTACATTGGTTGCGGCAGGCAGATTTTGGGGTGGAAAACACGTTAAAACTACAACACTTTCTCTGATTTCATACTTAGAGGGCACCCTGTTGCTGTTCCATGTCAAGCTGAGACCAGGGAGGCCTCCTTTCTCTGTAGTTCCACTCTAGATTTTTTTCCCAGGTCTTTGCCTCAGACACTGAAAGGCAGTGACGAAGTGTGCCTGGGTCTGACATGGTTATGTGCTCCTGTGCTGATTTTTATGTTAATCCTTAATTTGGTTTAACCATGCAGGTTCACACTGATTATGCAATAAGCTCTTCTGGGAATGCTGAATCTAATTGCAGTCAACTATCACCACTTTAGTCATTAGTAATATTTGTTCTGACAAGTTCTCAGGACTTGCTATCAAAACAGAACAGTTGTGCTTTCTTCTTATTTAAAAAAAAAACAAAAAACAATAAAATGTCAGTAATTCCTTTTCCCTCTCAGGAAATAGATGGATGTGATTGAAGTTTGTTGTTGTTTTTTAAATCTCTTACGACACTTTAATGTACCTGTTGAATAGAAAGATGTAAATAAAAAACTTGCATATAATGCTGATGAAAAGCTTTGTAACCATTTATATTTAAAAGAAAATCTTTGTTATTTGAAAACTAAACAAAAACAGAAGTATTTTTTTCTTAAACTTTGGGGTTTTTTTAGCTAAAAGCTTTCCAGCAGACAGCACAGAAATATTTATAAAGCGTCTCGAAATTTTCTTTTTGATTCAAGTAGTGTTAACAATAGCAGTACAATCATCTCTAGTTATTACTACAGTCACTGATTTTTAGAGGGCAGGCATACTCAGCCAAGAGAATATCTGAAACATACTGGAATTTCTTCCCAAAACAAAATTTTGCTTATCTGATAATTATTGAATTTTTAAAAAAAGTTATTATAGGATCCT
>NW_008237353.1:474038-509587 GCF_000691975.1 Corvus brachyrhynchos
TAAATTGTTCCTCTGAAGTTTAAAAGTATTTGAAATCTGGGAGATTCTTTGCTAATTGGGATATAAAGCCTAGTTGAAATGGATTACATTGAGAGATTGCTGATGATAAAAAAAAAGACAAGAAATTGCTCAACTGGACTAATACTGGCTCAGTGTACAATAACTTTTCATTCCTGACTAGTTAGATGATGTTTCTTTCCTGGAGCACTTACACATTCATCTCCCATGGGGCCCATGTCCTCATGGAAGTGTTAACACACATTCCTCTCTAAAAGTTTTTGGGCATGTCCAGCTGAGGTCATGGTAATTAGAGATAGAAAAGACCCTTTGGATCACCACACCTTTCTCCCTGCCAACACAATTCTGTTTCTTTAGGAGCTGTATTTACAATTGATTTGACAAAGCTTTGGAAAAGTGACTCAAGATGAGGCTATGGAGACTGTTACACAACCAAGAGATCATATGAATACTCTTTTTCTTTTTTTTTTCTTTTTTTTTTCTTTTTTTAAATTTTTTTTGGTATTTTTCTTGCTGCAATTATTTTTTCATCTCATAGGCACCTGGGAATCCCCAGGAACAATCCAGTTTGGAGCTTGTCTGTCATTAGCAACTTCCTTCGTCACATTGCCTGCCCATTAGCTCACTCCTTGAGCAGACATTCGGAACTCAGCACATGATGTGGACTTCCTTATCTTTTTATTACTCTGTTGTTGAAGCACTTTCATTCCTGGAAACTCTTAAACTGTCCTGGACTTACTCTCAAGTTTGCTACATGTGAATAACAGCATCAAAGTCAGGCCTGAAAATAAAAATTTTGGTTTGGGGAAGGTTTGGGGGCAGGGAGCAATACTTGTTTCTGACTTCTGTGGCTACGTCTTGTTCATGATACTTCCTCAGTTATACTTTAGTTACTTGTCAACACTACCTCTCCCCAACACCTCCTTCCACTAGATGGAAAAGCCTGATTATGAGCTTGCCTAGTCTGGGCTTACATCACTGTAATTCCATATGACAAAGCCGTAACTATGTTGAAGGCAATAGTGGTTTTTACCTGTTTTCCCTGGAGTTAACTGGCACAAGTCAGATGTCCACATTTCCATTGTCTCCACATATCCTTGCTTGTATATGCTGATGTATTTATTTACCAAGAGAGGTTTTTCTTTCCCTGCCTTGTTCACTGCATGTTGGGAAAACCTTCATGTTCTGTCATATTAAAATAAATACCCTTGTACTTAAAGAAGAAAAAGAAATTAATATGTAATTGTTTTCAAAAGCTTGATGAGGAGGAGGCGTCCTAAGTGGTGGTTAAGATACAAACAAAAAGAATTGGGAGATTTGTTTTTTAAAACCCCATGTTTACAGCGGCCTCTGCTTTGTCAGGAGGCTGGACTGGATGATCTCCTCAGGCTCCTTTGTACCTGGCTTAGTCCATGATCCTATGAACCTGCTTGAGGTGACAGTGGATAATCTGGATGCATTGCTTGAGGAAATTTCAGTAAAAAATGATTTGGTAGAAGTTCATTTTATGCTTCTCTCTTGCACAACTGTTTTTTCACAAAGAGGCACAGTATTTTAGGTCTTTTAAAATAATTTTTAGAATTTATCTCCATGTTTCATTTGTTCTATTCTGATATCAGACACTATATGAGACCACAGTTTTGTTACTTGAGAGCTAAATTGCCTGCCAAACTCTGCTTTAATGTCAAACTGTTGTTTTTATAGAGAAGATAAAAGCTCAAAACAAACAAAATTTTTTTAAAAATCACACAAATCCACAGCAACTTTCAAACAGCATGCAGGCAGCAGGGTGCCTTATAAACATCCCTGCTTACAAAGTCACCTTTTGAAATACTAGCAATTATGCTGCGTGAGGCACAGTTGCTACTCATGTGCCAGTTGTCACTTTTTAAAAGATGACTATTAGTAATATTTCCTCCCTGTGAGACATTGTGAAGTTGCTTGGCATTTTGAGGAAGTAAGCATGTTTTCCAAAATGCGTATCTCTTAAAAAAAAAAAACAAACCCAAACCCACAACCAAACAACTTGGCATTTGTAAATGGCATAGGATATCCTTGGCATAAATAGAAGCTCATTTTCTGTTGCAGGTGAGGGCTGCTGTCTGCACTCTCACTGCAGCCTCACCACTGGAAGACTACCATGAATATGTACAACACATAGGAAACCTAAAAGGAAGAAAGCAGGAGCAAGTTGTGGAATAGAAAGTAAATCTGTCACCAGCTCCAGTGTTAAAGTATTTTTGTATCCATTACACAGAATTCCAACTCCTGTCCTTGCTCCACTGGGGTTTTTAAGCACTTTTAAAAATTTCTAATAAAAATGGTCTTTTAGGTTCATTGAACCTTTTAGGTTCATTGAACACCTTCACACAAAAAGAAAGAAGATAGTTGAAAACCTGGCTCAAAGTCTGTGAAGTAACATGGAGCTTTTAGATGCCTCTTGAACCTCATGTTGGTCTCAACCTGTACTCATAGAAATTGGGAATGCAGAGACAGATTTAGCAAAAGGGTTTGGTTTGTAGTAACTTCCAAATCTCTCTGTTATACTCCTTTCTTGCTCTGTGTCTGACATTAAAGATGCCATTAGAGATGGAGAAATGGCAGAGACAGAAATAGAGATACTATTCTTGGGGCGAGGGAGGGGAACAAACCCAACCAAAGACCTTTCCAAAATGCCAGCCAAGGCTTTACATTGCTGCTCCTTTCGTCTGCTCTCTATGTGTGTAACAGCCAGTCAGCTGAACAGACATGGAACAGGACGTGGGGTCATTGCCAGAAGGGGCAGGAGGTGGCATGACCTTTCATCACCTTTATTTCAGTGGTAGAGTGCCCTTGCACAAACTGGCACAGCAGTAGCATCCTACCTCCCGTGCCACCTGTTCTGTCCTGCACAGCCTTCCAGTGGCAGGATGCCTTGCATGAGGACAGCCTGAACCAGATTCATTAAACCAATGGTACTTGTGCAATAACGTGCTCTTGCCACTGTTCCTTGAGAAGTAACAGAGGCCTGGGACCAGAGTGTCTGCTGTTCTGGCCTTTCTTAGGAGCTCTGTGTTGTGCGAGCCTAATGTTATGTAATTTCTTCTGTCTGCCAGGTTTAATTGCAAGCCTTTTCAGAGCTTGGGAATGAAAGGGCTAGCAAAACATCTCCAGTGCACAACTAATCTATGCCACTCAATTTTCATTGCAATATGAATTTAATGCAGGGACAGATTAATTGTACTAGAAAACACTGTATTAGAAAGCTCTTATTTCTTTCCATTAGTGGGACCAGTTTTAACAAAATGCAAACTGTTCTGTGTTCCTAAAGAACCACAAAAAGTTGCTTGGGAAAGGCAAATTAGGTGTTTCACTTACGTGGAGTCAAGTGAAATATGGCTGATATTTACCACTGTAACTTGGTTCTGAAGGTACTTTATGTCTCCATTAGCTTCCCAGACTTTATTATAGCTACAGCTTTTATTAATGTGGGAGTTAGGAAGGGAAATAAAAAAGTAGGTATAATAAAGGGAGAATTTAAATTTTGTTTTATTAAGAATGAACAGTATTTTTTATTTTAATTTCTGAACTGTTATATTCCAGGTATAAGCCACCATGTGGTTTGATACCTACTGCTCTAAAATGTTATTGCTTCTTATTTGCATTTAGGGAGGAAAAATCTTCATTGTTACGGGTAAGTAGTCACAGGAGAACCTGCATTAAATCAAAGCTAATCAATACTGTGCTTAACAATGCATTACCTGGGAAAGCAAAACAGATGCTTGAGAAGAGCAGAATTACCATTCTGTTTCTGAAGTAAGTTAGTTCTTGCACAAATTTTTTGAGGAATCCTGACCAGATCATGCCCCTTATTTTCTGAGAAAGGACAAAAATTTTCTGCTTGCTGTATCAGATATGACCTCTAGCCTCTTATCAAAGAATTGCCTGCATCTTTTTCCTTAATGTCCATTTTGGGGAACTCCAAGAACAGTTGTCTTCAAGGACTTGGTTTCATTTGCTCTGAGATCTAGAAAAGTCTGTTTTCACCACCATATTTGAAATACCTCTAATTCTTGAGAAAAGGATAAGTCTTACTGTTTAGTTAAACTGAATGTGATTTTTCTGAGGTTGCATTTATGAAAAAGGAGGTAACCACGACAGGCACAAAGTATTTGGCTATCAACAAATAACCCTTGTTTTAAACAAGTTTTGGTGGAGAGATCACTGCTAGATTTGAGGATAGCTGGCAACCTTTTCTCTCAAGTTAGAGAGCTCAAGAAGAGCTATTTAAGACCCTTCTATAGGGAGAAGCTGTTGAGGAATAAAGTAGTGGGAGAAGTTAAAGAACAAAAGGTGGTCTCTGGGAAGTGGTTGTCATTCTAGGAAGACACTGGTGCTCTCTGCATACCACCTTTGGGTCACCTGGTTTGATTCCCTTCCAGAGATGCACAAGGACTTTGACAACTGGGCTGTGTCACCTGAGTTCCTCACCATGTGGGTAGCCTTAGCCTGCCACTAAACTGATTTGAAACGTGGGCTTTCACATCCTTGCCAGTGCAGGAGTGAGAGCTGACAGCAGGCTGTGTACCAGACTGTTTCTATGGATTACAATAGCCATGCTGCAAGCCCCTAATTTTCTTTCCCTGAATAGGGGTGACACCCTGGTTTAGAGTCCACTGTTCTAGTGTCACTTAATTATGAGGAAATCTGATTTTTTGTAAATAGAGCACAAAATGCAGAAAAAGAGATTCTAGACATCATTTTGCTTCTGAGAACAGCATAGGGCTTAATGGGTCTCTGGGCAGAATGCAAATAAAAAGAGCCCCAGCTGAAGTATTCTTAATGTCACGGTTTTTCAACATGGCATTTAAAGTCAGTGAAAAGCAGAGTGTGGCGGCAGAGCACACGTATCAGTAACCTGAATCTCTAAGAGCCATAGTCTCTTAAGCAGGGCGTAAACAGGTAATACTATCCATATAATAGTTTCCAGGTATTGAATTAATTTGATTAATAAGCTATTTTAAGCTATCCTTTTGCAAATTTTGAGTATCAGCATTCATTGCTGTGATCCAAGCATAACTACCTCATGCTAGCTCCTTAGAACCAAAAAAATGACAGGCTGAATATAAAAGTAAAATTGTCTCACTCAACAACACAGTCCAAGATGGGTGATATGTAAATGAGAAAACAGCCACATAGAGAGATATACCAAATAATAATCACTTTATGTAACTTATCAGGTATAAGCTTTTTGATCAGAAGAAGATGAAAGTTCTATTAAATTGGAAGGGCCAAAGTTTTGATGTCGTTTACACAACTACTGACAGTGATGCTAAGAACAGACTTTGCTCCACAATTTCGAACTTCTTTGGCACTTTTGTTTCAAAATACCTGATTGTGTGCATGTGTAATGTTTGTTTCTTTGGATTCTGGATGAGAGTGAAAAGGGAACAGCATCCAAATCCCTTTTTATCTCCCATTACTGTTTTGGCACTGAGAGAATTCTCAGTCAATCATTTGGATCCACTGGCTACGAGCAGCCTGGCTTGAGGTTTAACTCGATGTGCTTTGTCTGCTCCAATGGTGTGTCTTTGCTGTAACATCATTTACTGCCATGTGGCTGCCAAGGCACACCCATGTCACCCCTGTCACAATGTCACTTTAGATGGGTACAGCGATAGGATTTAATTCAGCTGTCTCCATGATGCAGGGTCACTGCTCACAACAAAGCAACAGCGCTGCTCCAACTGGTGTGCTGGCTGTACAGCTGGGGAGAAGGGAAGGCAGGAGAAGAAGGTGTGTATAAAACAAATAAGGATCTGTAATTGCAAGAAACGTGCTTAGATTGATTGCTTGATAACCTCTATTTTCAGCTCAGTATGATCATGTGAACTTTGTGGCCAAAACTTTGCTGAAACAATAGATATAGCTGTGTGACCTTTGCTAATTAGAACCATAATAACAGCACATGGCTGTACAGGAGTGCATAGTGGGGTGAATGGCCAAAGTTAAAGCCCAGTGGAAACATTTTTTGCATGCATTGATCCAAAGCCCAGTGAAGACAAAGGGAATGAAGTCTTATGTCAGAAGCAAGAACACCCAGATCCTCTTCTGATTAAATCTGGAATATTCTGTCCAGACCTTTTAGTTTCAGGTGTTTTGAAGGTAGTTTTTGCTTTAAGTGCTCTTCTATTTCTGGGAATTCCAGTTTGATTATTGGAACACCTTCATGTATCGGCAGAGGGATATGTTGAGTGATAGAGTTGCAGTGGTAGCAGTGGCCTGTCCTTGGACATCAGCAGCCTTGTCCTGGAAGAAATTGTGAATTCTCTTCTAGGAACATTGAGGAAATAGAATCGAGAAGAACAAAGTGGGAGAGCTGGAAGCAGATGGTAATACTAATTGGTGATTATTCTGAGTTACCTGAAATTTTGAGGTCTAGTAAGGCAAAGGGAATTTAGCAGGCCATAGTCTGGTACAAAAATGAGGGGAAAACAGATGGAGAGGTTTGAGAACTACATGCAAGCATGGCAAGGCATTAGGGCAGACTGAGAGCTGCACTGTAGGAAATTACAATGCATTTCAGACTTGAATTTGCCATAATAAAAGACTTTTCCTAAAGCTTGGGTCATAAATGGCACCAACAAATTTCTTCCACAAGCAAATGCAAGTTGCGTGAAGAACTTTGAGTTATTTTCTCTCCCATTTAGCAAGCACTGCTTGTGGGGCACACCCAAGGTGCACAGACCTGCTCCCCCATTAAGCAATGGGAAAGCTGTTTTTCCTCGAAGCCACGTGCCCATCCAGGAGTCCAGCATGCAGCAGGATGCTTGTGCTGCTCGGGCAGGGGTGGAGAAAGCCACTTTTCTTCCACCCCGTCTTTCTTTTCATCTAACAGGAATACCCTAATCAGGGAAGCATGCACAGGCTGTTTAGCAAGGGATCAAATCCATTTGGATGAAATTCCAGGGCTTCAAGGATAACAATGGCAGGAAGAGAGGTTTTTAAGCTGTCCCGTGCAGCACCTTGCTGGTAGATATGGCCTGCTGCCTCATGCTGCCCACCCTTGGAAAGCCCTGGCTGCTCCTGACACCAAGGAGAACCAAAAGCTCACTGGAGTTAAATGAAGAAATCCCTCCATTAATTATGAAATTATTCTGTGACCATAGCTTGCCCAAACCTAAATCTCCTCTTCAATTCTTTGGACATTTTAGGTGTTTTATGGGATGGTATGTTAGCAAAAAGGGAAATCCCCTTCTCCCCTTGCCTCATTCCCATAGGAAAACCCTCCCATACAAACCCCAGTGTAAGCATGGTTTGCATTACAAGCCCAGGTCTCAGGTATTTTCATTCTGAGGGAAAATTTTCAGTATGAGGGAAACTGTGCTTTACTGATTGCTCCTCAAAGCATATGGGGCAACACACAAGTAAGATACAGCGCATAGATTTTGCATGCTTGCTGCCGATGCTGGATACAGTGGCTGGTTTTTCATTCCTACAGCTACTGTTTTTCCTGCTTCGTTGAAATTCCCCAACAGTTAAGGTAGGTGGGCAAATGGATCAGGCGCAGGACACAGGACTGCATCTGGCATTTGCTTCAGGAATGCAAGTGCTGTAGCCTGGGAGATGTTTCTCTATCTGGCTCTGACCCTGGGATGAGGAAGGGGGAGGAACTCGAGGGTTAGTCCAAGTTAGAGCACATTTTTTCTTTTCTAACACACCATGCAGTGCTCTGATTGCCTGATAGTGACTGTATGGGAAAATTCTGTCTTATCAATTTGTTAAAAATGCCTTTCTCATTGGGGACTAGGAGACAGCACTCACAAGCACAGACAGAGAGTGTAGGAGTGCTTTGGGAGTGCTCTGATAATCGGGAAACTCCAAATCCCAGCAATTCAGCAAAACAAACCAGAAACTCCTAAACGGCACCACCACCACTAAAAGGAAAGGCGTTTTTTCTGTCCTTGTAATGACCAGATCGACCTAATTTCTGTCATGACAATTTAGTTTGTTGGTTTGAGTTTTTTTTCCCAGCTGACCACAAGAGTGCACTCATGGAATGATGTCCTGCGTTGTTTCCTCCGGGTCATTTCCTTTCCCTCAGCTCTGGAAGCAGCTTGCAGCATGCGGAGGTCGGGGGGTCGGACCTAAACCCACGTGTTTGTTTCTCTGGACATATAGATGTTTTCTCCCCTGGGGAGGAAGCCGCTGCAGCTGTACATTGAGCAGAACATACTTCTGTGATGAGTACATGGACACGTCACCACGGACACATGCTGGGGGCACATGTGAGTGGCACAGGCTTTGCCTACAGGCTGTGCTTTACGTTGGCAATGATTTTCTTCCTTATAAGGGATGGCCATACTTAAAGAGAGCATATCTGAGATTCTCCCACTGTCTGGTCTTGCTGTACAGTTGGGCTTTGGGGGCTTTTTTCTTCCCTTTTTCTCCCCCAGTGTTCCTCTACTACTCTTCTGTGACCTTCTAACATTGCAGAGCATTTGTCAAATAGCCAGTAATGGCTAAAGAGAGGCCCATTGTAGCAGGCACTTGCAACAATTTGTTAACAATAAACACGATGTGATTAGTAAATACCTCGTAATTGAGTTACATTATATAGAAATATCAGCTTCAGTATTTGCCAGAATGTTGGGGGTTTTTTTAATTAGCTTTCATCTGAAATAGTTGAGGTGACTTTTTTTCACCTGCTCAGTTTTTTCTACACTTCTGATTCAGGACCGCAGCCAAAGTTCAGCTCTGACTTTGTATCAGATTCTTGGACTGAGACTTAGGAGGACTAAGTAGATCGATGATTAGAAGTAGAAATGTGAAGGAAAATTTGAAAGTCAATTTTCACACTATGCACAGTGTGCATGTGGATTTGACCTGTCTTGCAGGGCTTTCTTTATTGATAAAAGTATTGCTGTTGGAAGATGAATTATCTTTATATCCAGACATGTACAACACAGACAACAACAGTATGAAGTTCCACTGGTTCATGAAGGAGCCTCTTTTGCGGTCTCGACTACTGATAGCAGAAAAGCTAAGCTGATATTTCACTGGTATTTAATGAACTACACATAGGAAACAAATTCAATTTTTTGGGGTGGCAGTTCAAAATACTCTATAGAGACCAGACTGCTAATAAGCTACAGGCTACATTTATATCTAGCTGTGGGTCTGTGACCCCTATGATTTCCAGATATTTATTCTTTAGATAATGTATTCCTCAAACTGGGAAGGGTAGCCATTTTATATTCCCTCCCAAATCCTCATTCAAAGCGATTCTAAAATCAGAGCTGCATAAAAGCATCATTTAAGGTACAAGTGCACAGCCACCAAGCTCACAAATTATATGCAAGTTGTAGTGATATGAGTCTCAAATGTCTGTGGTTTCACCTTTGCAACCACATGAAAACAGCTGCTTTACAAAACATTTCACTATCATTTAATATAAACCCTTTCTCATAATGTTTTTCTCTCTTCCATCTCCTACAATTTTATTTCTACTCCACCCATTTCCAATGTTCCTACAAGCTTTTCAATTTGTTCTGCTCCTTTCAGGTTTATTTGTGCTGTACACCATCCGTAAAGGCATCTCTGGAGCTTTTAAGTAGTTTTGCAAAGACAACAATGAGAAGGCCGTTGCACATCATATTATTTTTGGCTAGACCCTACAGGAACAATGGCTATTGTTTGGCAGCTAGCAGCAGGGAGGCTGCGTTAATGATATAGGGGTTTAGAGCCTGGGGGTTGTTCCACAAATGATTGTGAGGCATTTTAGAGTATGTGTGATTCAACAACATTTGGCAACATCTGTTTTTAAAAAAGATTTTAAAAAAGAAAAAAGGGGGGGGGGGGGGGGGGGGAGAAGGAAAAATACAAGCAATCAAAAAAAGAGTGTAAAACATCCACAAACCTGAACCTATGGATAAAAATAATGTGCTCTATTAACTTCTGGGTTTTTTCCTCTTGCACATAATTGTTGCATGTGTTGATCAAAATGACTTTCTATTTGTTCTCCCTCTTCCAGAGATTTTGACTCTGTAAGGTGGTGTTGGCTGCCTGTGAGACGCTGCGGGGATTAGCTTTCGGGCTGGGGCTGCTTTGGGCTCACGGATGTGCGAGTGCAAGAACGCCTGTGCCAAAGGACTGCCCACGTGCTTGAGAGGTAAACGCTGCTGCATCTCTGGGAATCCATCAGGCGCGTCTTTAAGGAAATATTAATGAACGCTGTTTAGAATGTTGAGGCGACTCCCGGTTGCTGCATCCCGGAACGCCATCGGCAACCTTGAAATCGCCCACCGGTGCACATGACGCTGCAAGGACCTGCTGTGGGAAGGAGGTGGCAGCTTTCCGGGGTGGGGAAGGGCCCTTCCCGGCGCCGAGGGCCGGCAGAGCTCCGCCGGGAGCTTCCCGGAGCTCCCGCTCCCGCCTGTGCTCCGCGGTGCTGCGCGGGGCGGGTGGGCCCTGGCGCCGCGCTGCCGCCAGGTGGCGCTGTGGCGCCTCGGGAGCGGGGCCGCGCTCCCGCCCTGCCGCCCTTCCCACCGGGAATTGCCCCTCACGGAGCGGTCACAGCGCCGGCACCTCGGGGGAGCGGAGCTGCCGACTCCCGCGGCGGTGTTTCTGCAGCGGTGCTCCCGCTTCTGTGCTGAGTGTAGCGGGTCCTCGGCCCTGGTGAGGGCAGCCACACCTCCGGTCCTGTGTCCGCTCCTGAGCCCCTCAGTGCAACGAGGTCCTTGAGGCTTGGAGGGTTGTCAGGCGCTGGAACAGGCTGCCCGCAGAAGGGGTGGAATCACCGTCCCTGGAAGTGCCGAAAGATGCGTGGATGTGGCACCTGGGGACATGGTTTAGTGGTGGACTTGGCAGTGCTGGGTTAATGTTTGAATTCAATGACCTTAGAGGTCTTTTCCAACCTTAATGATTCTGTGATTGAAAGTGTGGTTCTTCCCTGTTTGAGGCACACTTCCGCAATTGTGCTTCTCTCTGCCCACAGCTAGAAAAGCCTGATGGAAAGAAATGCTTAACCATGGAGCTTCTTTTATACACGTGTCCTCATTTCCCACTTGGGCACACTCACTGGAGGGTTCTGCATCAAAAACTTGAATTAACATCTCAAAAAGAAAAGCAGGTTTGTGTTGGTACGTATTGGTTTCCTTCTCCTCTCCTTAAGGAACATAGTCCATACCAACAGTGAAACCATATTGTCCTGCATACTTTCAGGAGGTAATTCTGCCTGCCTTGGGTGTAAAATAAAGCATTATTCTCTTATATATTTGCTGTTCTCCAGGTAGTGAGGGAAATTACCCTCTCAAGGTGAAAGGAACTTGAAGCTTTTCTTAAATGTTTTGAGAGCATTTGATAGAAAGTGACATTCGAAACACCAAACATTATCATGAAATTTTATAGTTCAGAACTATTATTGGGCCATATCCTAGAGGCTTAACTCAAACCCTTGTTTTTAGACTTACCAGTGTCTGCAATCTAAACTGAAGTGTACTGACACCAAACACATTAGGTATTTGGTTTGCTTTTCAGGAACATCCTTGCAGGATAGGGTCTCTGGAGACTTTAAAAGGCAAAAATTCTGCTTTGGGGCTTTTGGCCACTTGTTCTGAGGTCTGGCCTATTGTGATTGTATTTGGTTTTTACTTGATGCTTCTTTCCAAATGGTTAATTCAAGGACAAACAGTTCTCAGCTGTAAGCAGGAGCTTTAGTTCCAGAGTAGTTCTTGGTATCGGGGTTATTTACATGAATCCACAAAGCCAATAACCTCTTCCTCTGAGGTAAGAGTTATTACGATAACCAGCAAGATTAAATACTAACAAAAATTAATATGAACCCATATATGACTGCAATGATTTTTTTCCCCAATATTTACTGAATAATGTGCCTGGGAAGTGGGTCTTAGTTTGGCTCTCATGGCTAAGACTTCTCTTACCCATACCCCTGAGACTCTCGTTAATTTTGTGGCACAAAATATTTAATTATGTGCTCTGCCAAGTGACTACAAGGTCTCAAATTGAATTTCAGTGTCCCTGGGCAACTATTTTAGACACTTTGGTAGAATGTAAATGCATATTTTCTACATGCCAGATCCTGGCTCCATATCCATCAAAGTAAATCCTCGGTAGTTCCACTGAAGGCTTGGAACAATCTTAAATTATGTTGTTGAGGTCACATTGTGACCCTGAAGCTCTGGCAGAGACCCAAACCAAGAAATCTGTGTGGGAAACTGGGGAGGGAATAAATTAGCACTTGCCTATGCTTTTTGTGGGAGTAAACTGTTACAAAGGTGTGAGTTAAGATGAAAGCTCCTCATGGTGGTGGATATTGCGTTCCAGCTGTTTCTGCTGGAAACAGCTCCGTGTGTGTGTGTATGGGATGGGTCCCTATTTTCTGATGGTGCTCTGTCTCAAATAACAACCAGTATTGCTTTTACATTCCCTGACTGTCTGTGTCCCCCTCACTCCCTCCAAACAAATGTCGCTTAATCTTATAAAATCAAAGTCCAGGGGTAGCTTCTACTCCGGGTGTTTTTTTTCTCTGGTGAATTTAATCCTTCATTTTCCCTCTCTGCCAAATGCAAGTGGCAGGTCTAAACAGTATTAGGTAATTGTGGTTGTCATACTGCAGATTGCACTATGGAAAAAATTAATTGCTGTTTTTTCGCCCAAGGGTTTGAGCCGCGGTCCCTTCGTCTGCCTGGGACAGCGTTGTTTCCCTCTCTGCTGGGGCTGCGTTCTGTGGAGCAGCATGAAAGGGCTCCTGTGCAGCTGTTCTGGGCGAGTGGGCGGGCACCTCATTCAGTAATAACAGCTAATTTATACAGCCGTGAACATCCACGGCTATAAATAAACAGTTCTGACTGACTTTGCATATTTAAAATGAAACAAGAGAGACTGATGGACTGGGAATAGAAATCTGGAGTAAATGTTGTAAAGATCCTTACACGGGGTACCTCAGTAAAGCCCTTTGGAAATCACAGGGAAAGTGTGGGTTTGTGAGCAATGACACATTTTCCTCCTTTCAGGGCTTTGTGGACATGAGAGAAAGGAACAAAGCAAATCCAAGACCCCAGCAGTTGTGTTTTGGGGACAGGCATTCCTCATTGCTTTCCCAAAGTGCATGACTGGAATCCAGCTTCTCTCCATACAGGATGTAGCAGAGAGAAGTGCCTCTTCTGAACCCTTTTCAAAGAAATAAACAACTTCCCCATGATTCTCGTCAAAGCCTTGTAGTCCAGCTGCTCAGTCACCACATCAGATCCCAAAGGTACCCCTGGTGTGAGCAGGAGCTGAGAGTGAGGTCTGCCATTTGGCTCCACTGGCTGGAAGTAGAAAGACCTATCCCTCTGTGCTGGGGCCCAGGCGTCGTTTTGAGTTTCTGACAATAAAAGTGTTTGTACTGGACTATCAGTACAAAATAAAAGAATTTAAAAAGCAAAGAGGTAGGGACAAAAATACCCAACAAACAGGGAATTTCCGTAACTTTCTCTTCCCTAATTCCCTTCATGTTTTTCTTCTGCCTGTCTCTCCAATATATTTCCTTTGACCAGCATCTTTCGGCTGAGTTCTTTCTGTGTTCTGCTTTAGCTTCAACAGAAAAGGAGGGAGGAGTGTGTTTGTGTGTGGGCATGTGTAATTGCTTACATTCCCCTTGCGAAGCTAGCTGGAGCGAGCTATCTAGATAAGCTGGGAATTACTGAATGCATGCACGTCTCTCATTGAGTTCACTTAGTTTACAGTCTAGGCCTAGCATGTTAACTTCCCAGATTAGAATTTTTATCAGGTGCTTAACACATGAGAAGAACAATCTTATGTATACACATTATCTTTTTATTGCTCACAGGCAGCTTACAATGTGTTTCGCTTTTACTAAGCTCCAGCAGCATTTGAAAGGTGAAAATACCACCCCCGTGAACTGTGTGCACAGTAGCTCTAAGCGAGGGGTTTTGGCAATGAGGATGGAGTTAGACATTTAAGTACTGCAACTAGTTTCAAATCCTCTTTGAAAGCAGGAATAATAACAGAGATTTTTCTTTTTCACACTGACCATTAAGGAATACTTATGCTACTCTCGGTTTTGCATGTTTATTGGAGTTTGCAAAGCAGATCTCCAGTGTTTTGGATGTTAAAAAAATGTTGAGGCTAATAACAGAAATCAACTATATTGAGGAAAATCAGTAAACATGTGAATGGAGTATAATTATATGGCAGGCAGCTTTATGTTAAACAGTGCTTTAAATTAACATGCTTTCTGTCAAAGCAATCATACAGTCAGTATTACTTTTGCTAATTAGGTTACTTTTGCTGTGAGATTAACTGAAACCAAGAAAAAGGCAGAAACTGTTGCCTTCAGATTTCCTGTTAAAATGGAGCGGAGATATTAAGCATATTAATATTACAGAAAGTTTCTCTTTAGAAGAACTCAGCTTCATGGTGAACTTTCTGAGCAGACATTTCTAATTACAGTGCTTGTTAGCCCAATTTGTTATCTAGCTAGCTTGGAAGTCACAGCACTGTTAAAATTATCTCTCCTCTTAATTTTTTCCAGACTTGATGAAGGGCAATCCAAACAAGAGCTGGCTTGCATTCACAGGTCTTTTACAGAGTGGTGCCAAGCTCATGAGGGAGTGCGTTTACCAGTGATGACTTTTAACCATGGACACATCCTCACGTACGTTGTGCAAGAGATGAGAAATCTGTGTAAACAGATGAACACAATTTTCTTATTCATAGCAGTTGCAGAGTTATCATGAAAGAGGCAAACATTTCATATTTTCCACCAGTTTTCCATATGTCTGATGTCATAATGGCTTCACCAGAAGCTTCAATGCATTGGAGAAAGGATTTATCACAGCTGCACTTATTTTCCTCTACTTCATGGCTTCAGCATTCATGGAGAGAGTGTTTGGCTTCAAGAGGAGGATTCACTTGCCTTTCCACTTGTGGTCCATTATTACTATTGAATCTCCTGTTTGGAGACAGAGGAGAAGATACTATTCAGGTGTTGTAGGGGAAGGCACAGCAGAGAAGTCCTTTCACACATCAAGCATGAGGAGGATGTGAAACTGGCCTCAGCCTCCCAACATCCCTGGGGAACTCTACCCATCTGGGAGTGGGAGTAGACTGTGAGTGCATGTCTTGGACCAGCTGCTAATGCTGAAGTGCTGCAGAAGTCAAATGAGCCTGGGATGTCCCCAGCAAGTAACGGATTACTCAATGACTGAGGAATGATTCAAAATCTGCCATGGACCACACCCATTGAGAATAATTGTGCTTTGCCAGTGGGAGAAAGTATCTGCCACCAAACAAAACTAGTTTGTTGTAAGAGTATGTGAAAAGCTTTAAAAATAAAGCATATCTGGAAGGGCAGCAAATGAGTAATCCCTGCACCTGGAGGATCCTCACATGGCTGGTCAGGACAGCACAGGACCTACTGAAATACCACAGCTTTCTGAAGCACCAGTTAGAGACAGGTTGTGCTCTTGTGGGGCACCCAGTGTGGCAATAATCAACTATTTATGGGTACCTTTTCTAACACACTGTTTCAGCCTCTCTTCCCTGCTGATGATCATTCACTCACAGGAAACTCTCCTTTAAATGATCTTTCCTTGTCCGTAGACCTCAGAGGCT
Source organism: Corvus brachyrhynchos (assembly GCF_000691975.1). Lineage (NCBI taxonomy): Eukaryota > Metazoa > Chordata > Aves > Passeriformes > Corvidae > Corvus > Corvus brachyrhynchos. Next base: position 489,675 of record NW_008237353.1, read on the forward strand.
CTGCTATACTAATTGCTGTATTGTATTGGTGTGTACTGACCAAACAGATATTTATGGGGGTGGAAAAAAAATAAACCACAAAGAAAAAAATAGCCTGGTAGGCCAGGACCAACATGTTAACCCACACTTGTTAATGTCTGCCCTCCACTGGTGAATTCCTAAGCCCTGGTTTGCCAGAGGCTCTGATCCAGTCTGCCTCCAGTGGATCACCAGATAAACTTATTACCAAGAATAGGACCGGTGACAAATAGTGCAGGTTTCCTTTGAACAGTCAGTCATCTCTGCCCTAGGAGTCATCTCTGCAGCTTTGGGGAGTGACAAATATGAAGAATGTGAAATGTCAAATATGAATGTGCCATCACAGGTTTGTGATACAACTAGGACAAATGGATGAGTCAAAAGTAAATATTCATATTTCGTTTGCAAACTCTGGGATTTAAATCTTCTAAAATCTGAGTTCCATTCATCATCAGCAATATGGTGAAATTATGGATATAAACATTATTTGGTCACTGAAAGGAATAGATAGACTCTGGATTCTTATTCTTTGTTTTTAAAGGCATGATACAACAAATCTTCTGGAAAGGAATCTCAGTTTAAAAATCCCTCCTGGATGCTGTAATACCAAAGGGTGGAACCTGTGTCTGGAGTAATAAGTACATGCAGAACATCAGCATTTTAACATTCATACAAAAACTGCTGTTGATAAGCCTGTACCAGTACAATGGTAGCACGACTTCATACCCCACACAGTTGCCCTTTGCATCCCTTTATTTGCCGTTCGGGTTTCTGCAATCTCAACAGCTGCTCAGAATAATGACAGCATCAAGAATTCAATCTTATTATAGTGTTGCTTTGTATTGCACAGATTTGTGAGCTGCCACATAGGCTGGATTTCCCAAGGCTACAGGGTATTAAGGGAGCTTGGTTTCAAAAGCCCATAAATATAAAAATAAAACTCAGGAAAAATAATCAGTTGCAAAAACATGTTATATGAATCTGGAAAATGCATTGAATGCAAAAATACTCCAAAAAAAAAAAAGAGGAAAATCAGGCTAAAGAGAAGATTGTTGTTTAACTTTATTTCAGCCTTAGGTAAATACGTTTCAGCAATGTCTTCCCAAGGTATTTAAGAGCTCATCGAAGATCTGGAAGAGCACATCCATCCCTGCACTGAGCAGGATAAAGTTATTCCACCATAAGTTTTCTCTTTTTCCTGAGAGCAATGGCTCTTATTCTTGTCGTGCTTCCTTATCCCTTGCATTATAATATCTTTAACTTTTGTTTTGTCCCCGACGGTGTTCGTCAGCCAGCTGCTGGCCAAAGCTTTCGCTTCTGGAGGACAGCAAGCGTCCAGGTGGGTCTGTTGGAGCTGGTGCCCACTCTGACTGTCAGCCCCCCTTCCTCCCCAGTTTCTCTCCCGAAGGACAGTTCCACCACCCGGGGATAAGCATTTCTCTGGGGCAGGCATTGGGCCTATAAAACCTTGCAAGGGGTTTGCCAGGTATCCCTCAGGAGGCTTTTCAATCACTGGTGGAGCAAGTAGCTGTTGCTAGCTATAGCTCCTCTCCACCTGCATTTCAGAGTATTGAAATGAAGTGGCTGATAAATGTTATTTTGGTTTTTTTTCAGATGTGTTAAATGGAAGACAAATGAATGTGCTCCATCTTCAAATGCTGGTTCTAGATAAGAGACCTCACTTGAAAGGCTGCTCTGTCCGATGTGGAAAACTTTGATCCGAATTTCTCCCAAGGATCTAGTTGTCCCAACAAGAGCAAACCCCAAGCGAACACTGCTTGGCTTTATTTTTGAGGATTCTCCTTTGACTGGTCAAAGAAACATGAGATCAGTTGCCTGTGTGATGTTTTCCACCCATCAGGAATGGGAGAAACTATCACACGGCTCATCTTTGGTACTCAGACCCTGCAGCCAAATTCTTGGCTGAGGTAAATTTATGGCAGTAAAAGAATCAGCTCATTGTTTCAAATTATCCTCTTTGGAGTTTCTCTATTGCTCAACATTGTCTTGTACTCTAGAAACTCTGGGATTTAAAACAAAAAGAAGTCATTACTGGTACTATTTTCTGTGCCTCTCAGGCTGTGCAGCTGGGTTGCCTTAGTTACCACCAATCCAACTATGCAAGGGGAGGGAGAGGAGAGGCACATGAGAGATAATACATTTTTAAAACCTCCAATACTGTATGAAACAGTTTGTCTATAAATAATAAAATGAATTTAGGGTCTGGCACCCTGAAAAGGAAAGAAAAGGTTGTATTACTCTAAAGGCTAGATTTTCCAGCTCTCAGAAATTATACTGCATCTTTTCGGTCAAGCACAGGATGTAGGTTTAACACTTACTTGCTTGAAGCTGAAAGCTGCCATCTACAGACTTTGGAATAAGTAGGAACTAAATATACCTTTAAGTGTGAAAAAGAGTAAATATTTATGTAGCTGGTTTTAGGAAAAATAATAATGGCCTGGAGTTACAAGGGAGTGTGGAAGAGTCCGTATGAAGCATGCTGTGCTGTGGAGCAAGCTTCATTAGCAGCCTACGGTCTACCACAGGATGTGAGTCCAGAAGGGAGCCAGGCTTGCCACTCCGGTGGAGTTGTTTAATCGCTTCTTGCACCTTTGAATAAAGATATCTGGGCAACCGTTCTTCATTCAAGTGGGAAAGAAATAAAAAGAAGCAATAGCCCCAGATTTTTTTCCTTTGGGGAGAATCCTGGTGCCAGCAGCCCAGTCAGAGAGATCTGCCTTTTCACATCCCACCAGCAGCAGGTCTAATCATTTGGTGGCTTCAGGTGTTATTAGAGAAGGTGTTTTCAGATGTGCCTATAGGAACCTAGGAGATAACTTACCCTGTAGCCCAAACTGCCTCTGGGGAATGAGGAGGAAGCAAAAGAGATCAAAAGTGCCCTTCCATGTACTTTTTCTTTTTGGAGGAGGTGAGCAGGGCATAGAGTATGGAACACAAGGAGGTCTGTCCTCTACCACCAATTACTGTTATGTCTTGTGTGGGGGGGTTGGCTTTTGGGTTTGTTTTGTTTTGTTTTGTTTTCTGCAGGATCATTTTAACTGCATCCTCTGCCTTATTGTGATGGGAAGGAGAGACAGGAAAGGATAGGATGAAAAAAAGTACATAGAGCCATTTTTGCTGTGGGAACAAAGGTATGTTGGAATTGCGTCTTCATTCAGTTTGCAGCTGGTTTGTTTCCCTGGAAATGCTGAACCAAAGATTTGTCTCAGTCAGGAATATATTAAGACTCTGGCACACTGTAATTGTGTAATTGGACTGTGGCACTGTGTAATTGGAATAGCTTCCCCGTGGTTGTGTTTCAAGGCTTATTGGGACTTCGTTATTGATACCAGCTTAAGAAAGTCCTACTCTTCTCTTGGGTGGACACAGCTGGGAAGTGGATCAGGAAAAACACTTGGCACCAGCATGGGGAACTGTAACTCAAGGGGAGTGTCTTGCACATGGATGAAAACACCATGTAATTGTTAAGGCCAGGATTTTGTGGCTCCTTTGAAAAATACCAAGTATGCATGGAGAGGCAGACCCACCACACAGATGAGGCCTCCAGGGATTGCAAGAGCACACCAGATATCAATGGAGAATATTGTGTATTGTTTATATATATACTCTGAGGTTACATTCATGCTACCACAACTGGGGTGCTTTTCAGCCTCTCTGTATACACAGAGAAGTTGAGTGCTTGCCCCGATATTTTAGTCAGCTGTTGAATATGCATCTAATTTTTGCAGTTAATTAAACTCTGCTTGGCACAACATTTTGTCCAATCAGTTAACACTTTGGAAATCCAATTATTTTAATTCTGATTATTGCCAATTTATGCAGCAGGCATACTCAAGGCCTAAAATTACTAATATGTACTCAGTGATGAAAAAAATCTGATACCTAGATGTATCAGATATCTCATATAAAGACTTATGCCATCATGTAGTGATGATGTGGTCTTTGATTAGTAATAGTTACTAATTATGTGATGCCTCTTAAACCAGAGCTAGTGCAGAAAGGTTGCAGATCTGTTTTCATTTACCAGCAATCCCCATCTCATATTATGTCTATGCAGAATAGAATGTGGCCAAAATCTCTAAACATGGACATGTAGAGCAAGCATCTTGTTTGCAAAGGTAGCAAGCAGTGAAGTTGGTTATTCAGCACATTTGAAAGCTGATCTGCTGCTTTTAGGTAGCTGAGTATGGATGAAACTTCTTTGGCTTGACAGGCATGTGAGACTTTGCAAAATGGATCAGGCATCAAATGTTCCCTGAGAACAGAGGGAGGTTGTCTTATTTATTTTCAGAGGTGTTTTTGCAGTGTTTTTTCTTTCATCAGAAAGCCAGTTTAAGAAATTGCAAATGTTCACACATTTGTCCTAAATAAAATACACACGTTTTCCTGACAGAAACACTTTCATCCTCAAAAACTCAATCTTGAATGAAAAAAGGAGAGAGGAAACCAGAAGAAATAATAATGACAATAACAATAATAATAATGATAGTATCCCATGCCAAACCCCCAGAGGTGCATCCTCAGTTCTCTCTTTCTTCCACCTGTTAAATATGCTCTCCTAAATGACTCTTTTTTTTTTTTTCCCCTCCAACTGCCCATTTGCCCAAGGAAGCTGCCTTTCTTTTTTTTTTAGGTCACTACTGGTTATACCACTACTAAAGCACCAGGGAGAAATTCTCAGCAGTTTGTAAAATTTTCCAAAGTGCTGTTTAAGTCATGGACCTGCTGCCACAGTGCTTTTGCTTGGATATGCTAATACATTCCTGTAAATTTTTGGTAAGCACTGATATTCCCTAGTCTCACAAACAACATGTGATGTGGGTGTAAGAGTTTTAGTCCAAGACATGTGACTTCTCTGGACCCTTCTTTGGACAGGAATTCAAAAGCCTGTGATTATGCTGGTAAGAGCTACTTCTTGAACCACATTAGGGGAAGCTGGCCCAAACTTTGTCTGGTAAGGTTGGGATCCTTGCTCCAATTTGTTCTCTATTTGTTAGCACGTGGGTAGGACCTGACAATTGCTCTCTGACACCCAAATGCCACCACCACCCCTCGTCCCCAATGTACTCACGTCCCCTTCCTCTCCCTACCTGCCTGGGCAGTCACAGCAATTCATTTTAAGGGTATTTTTTTCATATGCATAGAAGTAATGAAGAAAACTTGGACTGACCCCATATCATACGGTTGAGGAACTCTCCAAAGTTGTAGCAGGAGATGATGATGGCAAGGCTACCGGCAAAAAAGGCTGCTAGCCCAGAGGGGCTGAACAAAGCAAAGAGAGGATATACCCACTCTCCCGTTACAGAATAAATCCACAGGACCCTGGCAAGGAAGGAGAGAAATTACCTTTGGTTAGGACTATTCAGTTAGAAGAACCACTTCATCATTTCCAACTCCTGAAGGGCTGAGTTATTAAAACAGACTTGATACAGAGAAAATTAGCTCAGCTGCCGATACATTGCCTCAGCACTTGGCCTATTTGCTGTGAAGCACACTTGAGCCACTGCTAAATTAGATGGGTTTCAGTACAGGTTGAAATGCACACAATATTCTGCTGTCACCCTGGTGGCATTGGCTATTAACAGCAGTAAAAGCACAGTAAAATCACAAAATGTTCAGGAACAGGGATGTGCACTTGATTATGCTAAGAGAAGCTTGTTCAAATAAGCTCTCACATATGTTTGCTCTTTAGTTACAACAGCTTTTCAGCCCCTATCCAGATCCCTAGAGTCTGTGAAGACACGGAGCTGTTCCTCCCTGTCTCAGTCCTTCTGCTGTTGACCACTGTTTTGAGGAGTGGAAAGAAGTTTTCAGGGGGTGAGAGGGCAATAGGAATTCTCCATCACCTTTTCTTTTCTAAGAGGAGGAAGAGAAGAGGAATGGGTAGGTGGGAAACGGATGTGGCTGCTTCACCCTTTTGTGAACAGTTTGCAAAGCATGGTTTGGAAAAGAAGGAAAAGGAAGAGGATTAATATGCCTGCTTTATAGAGTTTCTTTTCTTCTAATTGGGCCCTCTCTTTGTGCCTTTATTATTCTCAGAAAATATCTTGTAGTGCCTGTCAGTTCACTGGTAATACGTTCATTGTTTATGGCTCATAAGAGTGGTTGGTAGAAAATGCCTGAACTTAAGAATATAAAAGTAATCTTTATATCCTAAGTATAGGAAAAATACTTTTTTATTGTGAATAAAATTATTTATTTGTATTGATTATGTAAAGAATTTAAGAAATAGGGTAGGTCTTCATTGATTGTTATCAGGATGTGCCATTTTTTTGATAAGGAATTTAAAAAATCATATCTGAGGATTATGCCATACTTTCCACCACCAGTGCTAACATGGGAATGCAATCACAATTTTTTCTGATGGCACCAGCCTGCCACCTTACGCTGAGCATCATGCCTCAAAGAGAAGCAACAAACAGGCTGCCCCACTATCCCGAAGCTGTGTCGTGACACTGAGGAATGGGAGAATGGTAAGGAAGAAAGAAAAAGGCTGAAAAGATGTTTCTTCCTTTCTCTAGTAAAAGAAGGAAGGAGTGGGTCATAAAAAGGTGGTTTTGTCTTGCCTGTAAATTGAGATGTACTAATCCTCACCTAAGGGATAGAGTGGAGAAATGGAGGGGATTGATAGTAGAGCTGTCTGGACTGAGCATGGAAATATTTAAATGTAGGGACTCATTTTCATGATTCAAGATTCTTTCATCTAACAAACAGAGCTGTGAAACACCAAAGTAATTAAAAAAAGAAAAAAAAAAAAGCCTGCAGGAAAGGCCCCTAAGAGGCTGAGCAGAAATACTGAAGTCCAGGTGCTAAGTAGGGCCTGTGCAAATGTCAGCATGTGTTCTTCACTGCACAGGACTCCTCTTTTCTTATTGTGTCTCAAACAGTAAAACAGAGAATGACAACCACCTTTCTTTTATATAATGAAGAACTAGATTATCTTGATGCAGTTTGGCCAGCTGGTGTGTCTCATATGAAGCACTCCAACCTGTATTTTCAAACCCAAATAAATGACTATGCAGGGTATTCAAAGCCACAGTGAAACCCTGCTCAGAGGCAGGTGTCTGGTGCAAGGTGTGACTGGCTGTTCGGTTTCTCTGCTGCCTCGGAGGGACCAGCCCCTTCTCAGCCCATCGACACTGCTGCAGTGGCAGAGAGAGTTCAGGGAGAGGCTTGGAGGAAGGACTCTCTTGCTTGTGGAACATATGGTGCCCAAATGCGGCTATTAAATTGCCAGGTTGCAGCACCAACAGTAAAATATGTACTTGTGTTAAGATTTCAGTGAACAGGCCAGAAAATTTTTCTTTTGGTTGAAAGCTGTTGTCTGTAGTTTGCAGGGAACCACGAAGAGGAGGCAAAAAGAAAGCAGGCAGGAGTTCCCTTGCTGATTTGGAAACAGTATTGGCATTCTAATATATTTTATCCAGTCATCAGAGCCCTGGCACACAGGGGCCAAACACTCTAAGGGGCCACCTTCCACTCAGCACCCTGGCAACACAGTGCAGCACCAACTCACAAAAGATACTGGGAGGGCTCAGATGTGGTGATGCTTGTGTTGATCTTCATCCTTCGGTGTGGATTCAGGTCCTGATATGAACCATGTCTACTGAGGGGTGAAATTGTTCAGCGGATAGGGATTTTAGGGGAAAGCACGGCACACATGGCTGTAAGAGCAGTCTGGTCTCAAAGAGAATAAAACCCAAATGTTGTCATAAGACAAAACAAAGCTGGCATTAAGCAACTGGGTGAATCAGAACACAGAAAAGGAATTTAGGAAGCCATGGTCGTAATCCTATTAGGCTCTGGGCTGGATTAGAATAAATGGCTCCTAATTTGCTCATGTAATGTAGCAGTGAAGTCCCCTGCTTCCACAGCCACTCTGATGGGTTTCAAGTCACTCAAGTGTTTCATCTGTACAGTTTATTTTCTATTCCAGATGTTCACTCACTGGGCTGGAGATGGTCTCTAGCTGAGAGTGAGAACTGGTGAGTAGGAATGAAAGTATGGGTTTTCTCATAGTTCCAGTGACTTCTCAGAAGTCTTTGCATGAGGACAAGTCACTTCCTTGCTGACCAGTATCCTGTTGTTATACAGGTGTTCTGTATTCTCCACCCTAGAGTCTGGATGTTTCCTCATCTCTGGAAAGTTGTATCACAGTATACCCTGAAATTATACAGACCCCTTCCTGAGTTGGGTCTCAATATAAGGCATCCTCTGAGAGGTTCAAAGTGTTGGCAGCTGCCCATAGTCACACAGTGTGGCAGTGCCTCCATATCCCAGCGCTGCAGCCATGATGCAATGAGCAAACCTACTCCAGGGGTGCATGACACACACAGAGCAGGTGGACAGATGGCTATGAGCTGTGGGAGATGCTGATTAGATACAATTAATTCTCTCAGGATCATTCTCCAACAGGTTGGGGATCAACTGGTGCATTGCTGGAAATGTGGGCAGTGTCCACTGGTGGAGTGGGAGGCGGTAGTGGGGCAGATGCCTCCTTGCTACCCACCAGTTTGCACCTGGCTCCAAGTATCATTTTCTGTCTCAAGTTTCTAAAACCAGCCATGTGTCCCTGCCAAATACCAAACTGAGTTTTACATCTCTCCTGCTCCCATGACCCCCAGACCTTTTGGGATTAGGTGTTTTTGCAGTGAGCAGGACAGCAAGTGGATGTTAATTTGATGGTACCAGTAAAAACAAAAACTCCAGCCCTGAAGAAATTAGTCAAAGTACCCCTGAGTTTATGGCAATTTAGTTACTTTCCTATAAGAGGCCTTACAAGAGCACCTATATTGTGTTTGAAGAAACCTGCCTTGCCTGTGTTTGGAAATAGTTTTCATGGGTCTCAGCTGAAGTTTAAATGATTTCTCCATGGAACAGACTGCTGTCTTCCATATGTCTGGGTGGGAACTTTAGCTAGAGTACAGCCTTTGGCCTTATTTTACAAATAGATTACTTGAGGAAAAAATACCTAAATTCTTACCAGCTGATATACAGAAAAGCGACAAATCCCAGTAGGATCAATCCCTTCTTCTTTGCTGGGTAACGATGTGGCAAGGCAAGGATTTCCAGGAGAGCAAATGGAAATACAGCCGTGTGCTGAGGAAAAAAGAGAGTCTGTCACTGACCGATCACAGTGCCTTCAGTCATTGCTGATCACAAAGTTCAGGGAACTTTCATGAGCAAAGGATTATTTAACAATACTGAGTATAATTGTATACAAATCTGCATACTTCATTTTTTACAATAAAGAAGTACCCCTACAGTAATAAGCACAAACTTTTTCTTGTTAATATGATGTAAAAATGAGGTTTGTCTGTAGCATCATCTATGTTTATAATAGGTGAGCTCTCCTTTTGCATTTTGTAATGCAATAATTTTTTTATAATTCCCATTAGAGTACAAAAGATATTGAACTCTATCATTATGTGTGGTTGAGGATGTCAGAAGAGTGCTCCTTGAACTCACTAAGCAATTACTGAATTGCCTTCACATTCTCTTCAAGTCGTTATTGTATTTTATATAGTGTCATTTATTACCTTCCCCAGTGCAATCCCAGTGTGTTGTGCTTCCCTTTGCAAATGGAAAAATGGATAAACATACAGGAGACTTCAGTTAGCTGTGATTGAAGGTGATGAAGGAACTTTAAACAAGCTTATCCAAGAGTGAGAAAGGAGTTAAATTGCTGGAGAAATGTGTTTTCATTCTCTTTTTTTTTGTTGTTGAAGAGTTTGAACTGTAGCTTCAGTTTCAAGGACTTTAATGGTAACTGTCTGAGTATGGAGGATTTTCAGCACTGGGCTGACTGTTTTATTGTGAGGAGCTGCCTCCAAGAGGGATACTCCTCATCGTGGGGATGTTGGGAGCACAGCAGAAAGCCTTCTGGGCTCAGATGTTAAATGGCCAATGCAGGGATTCATGGGATGCTAATGCCTCAATTTGTTGACTGACTTGTACCAATTTAATAATTTGTCTGGGTGAAATTTCCCTACTAAAAGTTTTGTATTTCCTGCGCAAGCAAACAATAACTTTGAATTGCAATACCTAGGACAGATGGCTTAAACAATGTTGGGGAACAACACAGCAAAACCAGTCAATGAAATGCAGCAGGAGAAAACTACAGCAACAACTGTAGCTGATTAGTTGGCTAAATTCCTGCTAATTAAGTAAGTAGTTTCACGGGTAGATGGGGGAGATAAGGGAGGAGGGCAACAGAGAAAGATAGAGAGACTTTTAAATAGGATAAAAAAAAAAGTCAAACTAAGGATTTTTTTTTTTCTTTTTCCCCTAAAGGCATAACCTGCTGGGTGTATGGTATGAAGAGTCCTCTTGTCCCAAGGAAATGGTTCTAGCATTTTTAATGTAAGTATTTTTCAGAAACTGTGCTCAGTGTCAGATATGGTAATATGGTGTCAAAGTTTTATTGCTGTACCTTTATGCTATAGGTTGTGAAAAATACACATTAAATTCTTTAAATACACATTGAGCTATAAACAGCATGCATGTAAACAGTATTTAACTATTTTTTTAAGAGACAGACATCCACTTTTGTCTGCTGCTTCCAAGTGACAACTCCCTGGCAGCTCAGTGTCCTCCCTCAGCCCTCCTATCGCACCCAGGAGCGGCTGTTCCTACCTGGCTGTCCTTCTATCAAAAGAACCATTCCACCTCAGTTATCTTTTTTCAGAGAAAAGAGATAGAAAATGTTTCTTTGATGTTCCAGTTCCTCTCATTCATTGGCACTGGGATTTTCTTGTGTTCTGTTTAACAAAGATATTCTTCAGCACTACAACCTGCTTGGTTGATTGCAGAGGTCTCGTATCAGTGCAAATGATCCCTGGATTCATTTAACCAGAAAAATATCTTCAGTGCACACAGTTTTCATATATAATCCCTGTAACTGTCATTTAGTCAGAAATCTATGTGTTAAGCTGCTTTCAAAAAGATTTTTAAAAGCATTTATTTTCCATAGTTGAACAATAGTTTGTCCTTGAACAAAACCCAAAATGCCCATGGCAAGGCAGCAGTGATTGAAAACCTGCACCTTGTCCTCATTTTTAGGCTTTAGCCTAAGCTTTTGGCTGGCACTCTGATTTAGAGCACCTCATTTTGACAGGTATTTTGGAGCATGCCCAGGAAAGAGCAGCACAAACAGCCTTTCAGAAAGGCTTTCTGTTGCACAAACAACAGAAAATAGGAACAGGAAAGCAGCCCAAAGGCAGGCATAGAAATCGTGAATGCACTGAATGTGCTGTTGCACCTAGAGAGGAAAGAAAAATGAGAAGTTTCAAAGGCTTAAGAGATTGATGCGGTGATGGCTGTGATGTGTTCCACGTCCATCATGTCCATGACCAGGGGTGAGTGGCTCAGTGTTCCACTGAGAAATGGCTTCATGCTGGGACCCTCCAGCAGCACACAGACAGCATGTGGACAGCCGGATATAGTCACAGGGAGCAGGCTGGGGCTGGTGAGGGGCAGCCTGCAGCTTGAACAGGCAGTGCGTTGGCACCGCTGCTGAGCGGCAGACTGGTAATGCCTGCAAAAGATTGCTGGGAGATCTTTTTAGTCTGTGTTGATTTAGAAAGGCTGATATGCTTTACTACTCATTTTTGTCAGGCTCCTCCACTTATGTAGGAGTTAGAGAAAACACTCAAGGGCCTATAAATCAATAGAAGCTTGAAAGTTACTGGCAAGACTGGAAAATATGGCTGCTTTTGGGAATAGCCAGTTTAGTGGAAGGGGTAGGGTGAAATTTCTGCTCTTCCTGATTCAATGAGATTTCCACTGCTTGTTTCCACATCCAAGGACAGCAAAAGCATTCAGGAGTGGGGCTGTCTGCCTCTTGTTTTGCAAACAGTTTCTTAAAGGTCTCGGATTGATCCTGATTTGGCAAAACAAATGCAAAAAGGAAAAAAAAAAGGAAGTAATTTGTTGTGACATAGGGAAGCTGCAAGCTGCTCTCTTCCCGAGTCCGGAGATGTCACTGGCCCATGACTGCATGCTGTGTCCTCTGTTCAAATAATTGTATCTTTTAAAATATATTTTGCCATGTGTCTTAACTAGACATGCTTTTTTGTAGAGCCATTTAAATTTGCTGTGAAAATTCCTTCTTGAGACAGTTTTCTACAACAGTTCTCAGCTTCCTCAAGCACTCCCAGGATTTTTTTTTATTATTATTATTTTATTATTTTTCCTTTGTGGCTATAAAGGGTTTTTTTTAATTTTCCCTCTCCGCCCCCCAATTCCTTCTCATGTACATGTACACCCCAGGCTCGCAAACATGTGGGAAAATCTTCCCTTGCACTTCTGCTATCCCAGAGTATATTTCTGCCAAGCCAAACTTTTTCATTAACAGTAAAATCACAGAGGAATTTCTATCGAATACCCGAGCAAGTTTATGACAGCAGATGCGTATTTGCAGAGCAGACACCAGGGGAATGTGTGGATGGCTACAGGGCGCAGAGGCTGCCCTTTTCCTACGACACACAGTTGGCTTTCCACATGATTTCCCTCTCACAGCCCAGAGACGTTGACTTTGGCAACATCATTAGTGATAGACCATATATCATGGTTAATCATATCTGCTGAAAGGCTATAAAGGCTTCTCATATCCTTCTCTAAAAAATAAAAAAAAAGGATGAAAAAAAGATGTATTTTCTCATCCACATTATTTTTAACCATAGGTCTCTGGTGCATAGTCATTAAATATATTTTCAACCCTATTTAGCAGTGTTTCATATTCTTAAACTGACGTATGTCTGAGAAGCGCAGTATTTGTGTGGGGCCAAATTAAAATATACAGTTTTGCCTCTTCCTTTAAAGAAAACTTAATAATTAAGCTCAGATTGACACAGATCAAAACATTGGCAAAATTTGCTGGAAACAGTGACTCATTTTTTATTTCAATTAACAGTTTCTCAGTTTCACATATAAACAGTGAAACTGTCAAAAATAATTAACACAGACGGAGAAAAAAAAAAAAAACCTATTTCATTCCAAGGTAAGGAAAACAGGCTAAAACAATAGCTGTGGGTACTGATCAGGCTATCAATGAACCAAACTGAACAGAGAGCTTTTCTCTGCTCTTGACAGGAATCCTGTTGGTACTTATTTTTATGTTCTTTGAAATATTAATGTATTTACTTGTCTAACAATCTCTGAGGAAAGCTTTCAGCTAACAAATTTTGCAATAGCAGAATTTTTTTTTATTTCTTTCTATAGTGAAGAGATAAAAGTGATGTGACTTTCAAAATTAGAGGCATTTATTTACCTAATCACACTTTTAGCCTGAATTCTTCTTCCAAAAATTCAATTTTAAAATCCTTTGTGTCTCTTTCAGGAAGTCATTACGATTTTTCACTTGGTTTTGCTTCCTTTTCTTCTTTCTCTTCAGGTGAATCTGAACTAGTTATAAAATTGCAAATTTCATTTTGTTGCTCATACAAACTCTGGCATATGAATACAGGGGGAAGAAAGCTTCTTAAACATATGCTGAACTTCATCTGAAATAATGGCATGTTAACTTATCTCCTGAAGACAAGAACATTCCCCTGCTTCTTTACTTTTTGTTTCGTATCCTGTGTTGTATGTTTCCCAGGATGCGTTTCAGGTTAACGAGTTTAAACTAAGATAAGTAGTCCTCTGAACATTATTTCCAGTGTTTTCTAAGCCCATATGGAATTTTTTACTTCCCATGTTTTGAGGAATTTGTGTATTTATTTAATGCTATATCCTCGTTTTGCCATTGAGGATTCAAGTGAGAGCGAGTTTCGGGGGCTGAGAAGAGAGGGTTGGATAGAGTTAGTGCTCAGCTGCAGGCTCCAGCCTAGGCTGCGTTCTGAGCCTATGAATAATCTCCCCAGAGCTGCTGAGATCACTTGTGCGCCTGACGCGTGTGTCGCGGTTGACTCCGTGTGACCTTGTTTGACTCCAGAGCGAAGGAAAGCATGCCTCGGTTGACCAGAGCTGTTTGTTTCTAATTCGTCTGCATTTACATACCCTCCATGTCTGCTTTCCATTAACATGTAAGACTTTAGGGAGGGATCTTTTCACAAACAGTTACCACTGGCCAAACTAAACTCCACTGGGCACAGTTGGAGACCATCAAGTGCTTTTGAAAAACTGCCTGTCTTTCTCCTTTCAGACCAATTCCCTGCAGAGCTTGTGTGCTGACAACTACTCATGGCCAATACTCATGCTTCTCTCTTCCCCATCGGTATGTTACTGCAAAGGAAAAGGAAAAACCCACTTTGGTGTTGCCTTATGAGGCTCATAAGCCAGTGTTCATTGGTTGTCCCTTGAGGTGTTTACTCAGATACTCAGCTCTTTGTTGGGAAACGTCCTCTTGTCTATGGAAATTTCCTTCAGTTGGATGCTTTCATGAACAATTACAGCCTGTGTTATCTGAGCATAATAAAACTAAATGGCTTCCTGTCACCATAACCTCTGTTTAGTTTTATACTCATAATTTTCCGAATCTCTGTATGGTCTCTCCTTTCTTGGCTTAATTTTGGAACAAGTTCCCTCTTTTGATTTACTTTGCTATTATTTTGCCTGTGTGCAAATGCCTCCTTCAAAATTTTCTTTTGCAATCTCTCCCTATACATTTTTCTTCCTCTCTTAACCTCTCTTTATTTTTCAGGGTGGAAAGGGCTTAAGCATAATTGTTCATTTTATTTCTTTAACTAGTATCTTGTCATGTTTAGTTGAAGAAATAATTCTGTCTTAGGGTTCCTACATGTCTTTTATATTTCCAACCATCAGTGCATTTTCAGGGAACCACAGATTTATTTTATGGATAGAGCGGGAGGAACAGGGAGTCCTGTTACTGAGCAGGTGTGGTGGCAGATTAGTGAGGGATCTATTGCTCAGTTTAATTCCAGCAGCACTCCTCTCTGAACCATCAGCTACTATCTGTTTCTGTCCTTTCCATCTCCATTCATGCCCACCTGTAAAGCAACGTTAGTATTTTTTTCTTAGACGTGTAGGTACTTTGGGAGCGTTATCATGAAAAATGGATGAAACATTAGACCAATTGTATGATCAAAGGTAAGAGCTTCAGAGATAAAGTTTCTTGCCTGCACACATGCATTTTTGGGAATAAGGGCCTGGCTGAATATCCTATTGCTTACTAGCAAATGTTTTGCCTCAATGTCAATGCCAGAATTTTAATTGCCTTTCTCTCTGACATTAGATATGTAGTCTAAGAAACTGATGTTGCACTGCAGCTGGAGGCTGACATGAGACTGAAGTGACACATCCTTTGCCATGGAATATTTGTCTCCAGCTGTTCCTTCGCGGGGTGTGTTACGGAGACTGCACCTGTGCGCACTGGGGTAGCAGCAGCCTGGGAGGATTCCCTGCCATAACATTTGTCTGTGAAACACATACTTTCTCCCTGAGGAAATTGGCTTATGTCAACAAAAATGGAAACTTCAAAAAAATCTGCGTAGTGCTGGGAAAAGCTAAGCATCTTTGCTCTTAAATGTGTGGGGTGATTAATTTTGTGTGCCATATTCCTCACACACACATTCTTCTTCTTTTGCCAAAAGCTGAATGTAATTGGCAGCCTATGAATGTCCATAGTTGCCAGACAGCTTAAAATTGAAACACTGTGAAATGCAAACAAATGGAAATGTTTCTCTCTTGTGTAAATATGCAAGAATTATTAAGCATTAATTACCGCCTGCAAAGAGAATCGTTTAAGATGGTCAAAGATGAACCCGAGGTTGTTCTTGTGTACACACCTGGAGTAGGAGTCGGGTTCAAGTGGCCTGGACAAGAGGATTCTGCCCTACAAACTGAATTTGCACCCCCTTTTTTGGTTAGTGATGCAGCAGCTTCCTAAAATAGCTGTAGTAAGATGTAATCCTTCACACAGATACCCTCACATGAGAGTAACTTATATTCATATAACTTACATTTTTTCCAGATGGAAGTAAATCACATTGATCTGAAATACTATTTCTGTTGATGTAGATGTGTCCACACTGGGAAAGGTGAGGCTTAGCTAGGTAGGCAGAACACAAGCAGCTTGTGTATACCAAGAAGCTCCTGGAGGAGTGGGGACATAGTGAGTCCTGCTGGTATTCTTATTGTCAGGGCATTGGTGGCCTGCTTCAGTGAAGGAAAATTACTTGTATGCACCTTTGTTTGTTCTCTCACTCCCTTGCATTTTCCTTTTTTTATTTTCAGATACAGCTTAGCTACAACAGGGCAAAGTGCAAAGGAGCTTCAGAAGCTCAGGCAATGAGGAATCTGTTGGTATCTTTGCTGAAAGTCTGCCAGGTAAAGAATGTTTTTTCTGAGTCTCCATTTACCTTCCTTCCTGGTCTATTCTCACCTTTTTAGCTTACAAAATCTTCTGAACATGCCCGACTCATAACCATATGCCAGTAGAGTGCCCAGGAAACTAAAATGCTGTTTTTTGTGAAGGTGAGAGGGTAACACAGCTACAGGGTAAATTAGAAAAACAGGTGGCCAAACTAAACTTAGATGCAGCCCGAAAAAAAAGAAAATTGTTCTTTTTAGAAGAACTGTGCCTACAGAATGAAAATATAAATCTCTTACAAAAACACAATTCTACCGTTACCATTTTTTGTGAACACATCTGCTCAATATTTATATGTATCTTTTGTTATAGATTAAAATGTTTTTGAGTTATCTCTTCTGACCCAGCAATGCCCCACTTTACTTAGCATTCAATTCTGTCAGACCCTTCAAAGTGTAGTGTTCCCCAATACTGCCATTAAGTTGAATAATACATGCATATGGTTTAATCCAAGCTGTCTCCAGCAGTTAGCCTCCTTTTGGAGAGTATCCAGATGTTGCTTGAAAAGAGATGACTGGGAAAGAAATAAACAAATTCACTTGACGAATTGGCCAGTGTATCTTTTGTCTCAGCCATCTTCCACTTCAAAAATCTTGTTCAAGTAAAATAATTGTGCTTGAGACATAAGTAGAGTGGACTTTTTTCATCCCCAAAGCTCAAGGTTTTGTATAAAGATGGTAAAACATAATTATCCCAGGCAAACAGAAGCGGAAACTGAGGCCCAGCCTTTGGGTTAAACTCAGTAGAAAAGGAAAGAGAGAAACCTAGTCTGGAATATTTGGTCTCCTTCAAATATGAGCAAAATTCCTTTCTACATTAACCATCCTTTCTGCAAAACAAAGTGTTTCTGCTCAGAGTGCAAAAACATGGCTGAACTGTAGTGCTCACTCTGCAACTATGGGTACCAGGTGGGCAACTTACAGCTCTTTCCCACTGTAAGAGCAGTCCATGTGAGGAAAAAAATGGTTATTCATTTCTGCAAAGAAGGTGCTGCAGCATCACCACAAAGCCAAGGAGCTCAGTATTCCTGAAGTGGTTTTGCATGATTATTTTTTGGGTTCACTCTCCAGTTACATAACAACATATGCTTTCCCTATTTACAACATTAAAATAGACTGAGATTTAAAAAAAAAGTACTCCCACTGCAAAAGATATGGCACTGATGCTTACTACTGATATACCCATGTCTTTCTCCTCCAAAGCCAGCTACATGCTGCCTCAATCTGCCATGAAATGCCTGTAATCTCAGAGCCATACTGTAACAGCAATATGCAAGGAAATGAACCCAAAGAAAAAGTGTCTGCTTGGCAATCAGAACTTGGAGATTGTCCCTTAAAGTGTTGATATTTCCCTGGATCTCCCAAGTGTTTCCAGGGGATATTTTGTGTTGGAAGAAAGAAATGTCTCAGCTAAGCCTGAAGGCACCTGTTGGAATGTGTTCCAAACCACAAGGATTGTCAATAGCAGGGATCAGTCTATGCTGGTGGCAGATGTTTTACGCTTGATAGTGACTGGAAGGAAAATTTCCTACCCAGGAACTGTCAAGCACAAGATGTCTGCAGTGTATTAAGAGCTTTAGAAATAAAATACCAGGTTGTGATAGAGATTTGCTTTATGTGAAGTTTCTCTCCCATCAAAATAATTTTCAGGAAGAATTGTTTTTCCTTTTTTAACACTTGTTTTTGACATTTCTGATAAAGAAAAGCATTTTGTTGTAGGTAAAATGACTGTTATGAGATGTAGGTAGGGTAAGAAAGAAGTTATAACTGATATGTTTGAGGGGTTCCTGCAAAGAGTTCTTGCACATGAAATAAAAATGTATGTCCTAACACCTCTCAGCCTTCCTATGTCATAAACAAATCTGGAAACGGAAAGGGCAAATTCTCAGCTGTGAGCCAGGATTAAAACAAGCAGCAAAGTCTGTCTCCTCTGAGCTCCGCTTTGTGCCCCCCTTGCCCAGCACCTCCACAACTGTGAGCATTTTCAACCAGTTGCCCATACCAAATCCTGGAGCTGGAACCTGCATGATGCCGAGGACATGAGGAATCTTTCATTTTGGTGGATGATGGTTTTCAGAGAGAGCAGTGCCCTTTTGCACCTGTGCAGAGCTCTGGAGCACCACAGAAGGGGCCCTGGTGGAGATGAACTGGTGGACAGAGAGCAGGTGATGAGGTGAAAAGTGCATGATGGCTGTGGTTTATCACTCGGGTATCAGCAAAGCGGACATGCCTCTGTGTGTTTGGATTCCAGTCACACGTCTCTGAATAAGCCTGTCTAAATCAAGGGGCTGCTCAAACCTCGAGCAACTGTCCTCGGCCAGACACCCCAAACCCTCCCACCTTTACCTTCAACACTCACTGGGGACTGCTGCAGTGCGTTGTAAGGCACTGTTCTTAAGAAATGAAGTCTGGAGAGAAATGAGTCTTCTATGCAATTATTTCATAGTTTTTGGTTTCTCTGATTCAGCCAAGCACTGAACCTCTCCCTTCTCTCCCACTTCCCATTCACCCCACGAGGCCTCCCTGACCTTGCAATCCACCCACAGTTTCCATGTTACTGTCAGCCTCCTTTCACTTGACTGATGAGAAATATGTGATTGTTCAACACATCATAAAAACCGCCAGAGCAAATGAAGGAGAAATCTGGAAAGTATTTATAGAAAATCTGTAAACAATCATTGCAATCCAGCTATTCAAAGCTGTGCACACATTAGCTTATTAGCTGTAGAGCTGTCAGAGTCTCTTTTGTTATTTCACCTTTTTAAAAAATTAAGGGCTGCTTTGTTACACTCAGCCATTTTGTATTTAAGAGATTCTTTAGCAGACACAATTTCTATTTTGAGCTACAATAAGTGAGATTCTCTTTCCTTATGACTACACATCATTTCATTGACTTCAGAGGTTTGACAAGCACCGATTCACTGACATTCCTTGTGTGTTAAAAGGCTTCCTGAGGCAGCTTCAAGCACATGCATCTGACTGCTGCGTACAGCTCAACATCAGATTCAGATAAGCAGGAAGGAGGAGGTGAGAAAGAAAAAGCTGTGAAGCTCTTCTGGAAAACGGCACAATGCAATGGTGGGACACACGTTGCAAAGTCTCCTTTTTCTCTGCAAGAGTCTGAGGTGTTTCTTACTCACCATAGCATGATTTAACCAGAGCGGGATGACTCCGTCGAGGCTTTTGGGGTAAACCAGCTCTCGGTTGTAGGTATACAGTGTCCAAAAGGATATAGACACAAACTGGAACCAAAATGCAAAATGAAAGAAATTTAAAAATGGAAGACAAACATAACTGATAGGATTTGGTTAGTGCTTTCATTTCTGAGAAGGCAAAACATCTCCATGTTTTTTTACATGAAAAATGATGACATTGCCACATAAACTCACTTTATCACACATTTATTCTGAGATGCAGTGTTCTGTGTTGATACTGAGAGAAAAAAACCCCTGCTTTATAAAGGGCCAACACTGACATTTTCTGTGGAATCCAAGATTAGCTGCTTCTTTTTTTTTTTCTTCTTTCCCTTTCCCTTTGCCGATAGG
>NW_008237353.1:509711-566180 GCF_000691975.1 Corvus brachyrhynchos
TCTTTCCCTTTCCCTTTGCAGATAGGATCTTTTGATGGTCAAGAAGTTCTCCTCAAGGGACTGTCTGTCAACCCTTTGTTTTGCTCAGTAGCAAAGTAAAAGCAGATCTTGATAAGGCAGTTCACATAAACTTACCCTTTTCCTTCACAATTCATAAGCCAAATTCCTAAAGTGCAAGTGAAAGCTGCACACTGTGGGCACCCATTTTTTCCCAGGAGAGCAGAAATTACAGTGGGACAACATAACTGGAGGACAGGATCCCTGGTATCAGTTACTGATACCTGGAAGCTGATTTGCAATTCTTGGCCTGACTTTGTATTTGAGCACACTTTGTGCTTGGGGCTGGAAATCAGGGGTGTGAGACTCTGGAAGAGTGAGACTGCGCCACTGTCCTGCAGGCATGGTGAGGATGCCTGGGGGGATATGAGAGCAGCATGGTGAAGGCTGCTGTGCAGTGAAGATAATTAGCCAGTCTCTCTGACTCC
This sequence comes from Corvus brachyrhynchos, assembly GCF_000691975.1. Lineage (NCBI taxonomy): Eukaryota > Metazoa > Chordata > Aves > Passeriformes > Corvidae > Corvus > Corvus brachyrhynchos. The sequence goes on from NW_008237353.1 coordinate 510,197, forward strand.
GTCCCTGGCAGGGCTTTTTTATTGAGCCAGCTAGCTGAGCTGCTTGTGGACCATGTTTAAGCAGTGCTTCTCAGCCCTCTGAGATTCAGTGGTGGCTGCAGGCATCACTCTCACAGAGTGTACCTACATGTATAAATAATCCATCAGTTCCTGTCCAACCCACGGCATTTTGATAAACAGCGTTGTCTGTGGGGGAGTAGGTGATCCATGATGAATCTGACGTAGGCTGCAACTATAATTATTTTTCTGCGATTCTGTTTCTCTCCAGTGCTTATTTAAAGCTACTCTGGCATCAAAGAAGGAGATGTGAGGTTTTGCTGCCTCTTAGGTACCCTCTAATATCCTCCTGACCTGTGCTGCCCTTTAGAGAAAAGCCCTAAGTTGATAAATCCACAGCTATTTGGACCGTAAGATTAACAGAGAGGTTACACTTCATTCACCCTTTTGGGGTCAATGTGTATCCACCTGAGGACAGCAACCCTAATGTTTGTGCAAGAGGCTTTGCTCTCAACCATGACAGGCTCAGCACTGTTTCTTCTTCTGAGTGGTCCAAATCCATTGCAAATTCAATGGTAAAAGAAAGCCCTTAGTTCTTATCTATTTTATACACATACTTCTGGTACTATACACCCCTAATCATTTATGCAAACATTATTTTCACATACAGAGACAAAGGGTACTTACTGTGGACACTGGGAAAGCCAGGACACTGAAAAGAAGGTCTCTGCTGGAAATTACGCACTTAGCACATCGCAGTTTCTTAATTAGTCTCAACACATCAGCCAGGAAGGACACCCCATAGAAGACAGCCTGCAAAACCTGAAGTAATTACACCTAATGAGGGAAACTCATCCAGCTTTCATTAGCATGTTCCTCAATGAAATCCGTTCTTGCTCTTCAGGGAGCTGTTTTGTTCGTGAGCTGCAAGCCTGTGTGAGGGAAATAGCTGTTGGCTAAATCTCTTTTACTAACCCAAACTGATTAAATAAAGTTGGTCGGGAGATAACTTTAACAGTATCCCAGTTAATTGACTAAACAGAGATGTGTGATGTGATTCAGATGGGTGAAGTGAAGGGACATGTTGAAAGCCAGCTCCTATGTTAATGGTTGACCACTGGATGTATCTGAGCAGGAGAGAACAAATAATTCCAGGACATGTTTCCTGTAAAGCAATTGCTAGATAGCGTTTCCCACTATTTAGCCAATACAGGTTCTTCTTTCTAGAGACTCACAGTGTAGCTGATCTCAGTGTCAAGTAGCTCAAAATGATGTAAGGTGAGAATTAGGTGCAGAAGTTACAAAAACAGAACCTCTTTTGCTAAACTCAAAGGGATTTAGGAAAGAATTTCAAGTGCTTAGAAGCAAAGATCCAGGTTCCACCAACTAAAACTGAAGTTATTATTTAAGTTTAAATGAAACTATTTATAACTAATGAATTTTAGGGTTGAGAGGTTGTGTTTTGGTTTGAGGTTTTAAAACCATTTACAGGTAGTGAGGGTGGGATTTTTGCGGGAGGGCTCTAGGAGGATTTGATAAAGAATTAGGTAAGTGCTGAGTGACAAAACAGAATTTTCCAGATTAGTGTCATATTGTCGAATTGTCATATTATTATGGTTTAAACAAATATTGCTTTTCTAATTTCTCCATTTTCTCTCCTAACACTACACAGCAGATCGAGATGAACCAGATTTGTCAGACACACAAAGGCAGAACAGAACCTTGAAGAAAAATACTTCTCCCACTGTCTTGCATTTAGCACCGAGTCAGTTTAGTTAACTCATGGAGCCACCTCTTCTTTTTAAGGCTAGGTTGTCCCAGAGTGATGCAATATGGGAAATGCAGCCTACTGCAAACACTGGATCAGCTAGTGATGCTTAAATGGAAAGAGGGCTACAGCTTTTAGGATGAGATCTCTTTTGCCATGATCTTACTCTGAATCAGATATTTATTTAGAGCAAAGTCTCTGGAATTGAGGCTGGTTACTTCATCAGTTTCTGAAGAAGCTGAAAAGGGTGGTGCTTGGGAGGGGACAGGATTAGTGCAATGTTTTTCCATCAGAAATTCCTTTATTATCAAAATATATGAGGGGAGGAGGGGACTATGATTTCACCATGCCTGTTGTCAGGCAAGGGCTTCTACAAGCTTTAGTTTGCAGTCTTCCTGTGCAACAAAATGACCATAGTTTGCAGTTATCTGCAACCATCTCCAAACATTTTGTTTCTTCCCAGCACAGGGAAAAGATACACTCTTCCTTCGCTATCTGTTCCACAGTCCAGAGAGTCACCACGGTAGGTACAACTGTTGGATTGTTCCCCTCCTTGTGCAGACCCACACCAGTGGAGGTGCAGAGGTGCTGACACAGGCTGGGTAACTGGCCCAAAGTCACCCAGGACCAGGTATCAGAGGTCGTGCATCACCCTGTTCAGCTGCAAAGCCCCACATTTCCTATCAAGGCTTAGGGTGAACAGATACATTTTTACATAAAAAAACCCCCAAGCAGCTTCATCAGCCCAAAACCCCACAGATGTTTTTGTTCAATTCTGAGGCACCAAAGCAGCTCTTTTAATGTGATTTTTCTGTTCCCATTATCACAGTTAGCAGGCACTACTTCAGTCAGTAGGGATTCAGCCCTCTAAGTCATGGGTCTGGTTCAGTAAAGTCCATGCTGGGATGCAGGGTACTTAGGCACAAGCGCATGTTCAGCCCAAATGTCTGTCCCAATCCTTGGTCTCACCAGGACACCAATACCAAGTCCTTAAAGAGCTAAGAAAAGCCTGGTAATAAACAGAAGCTCTTGTTACACCCTGTAGAGTCAGCAGTAACTTTCTGTAAAAGGCATGAAAAATGAACATGAGGGTGGTGACAGTCCAGTGACACATGGTGACTAATTGCCAATAAAGCAATTAGGGAGAGGCCTGGTTCCCAGAGGATGGGGCTATTATTATCTTGTTCATGGTCAGCCTTACATTAATCATGGGACAGGGATAGGCTGCTTCTTTCTCCGCTTCAAAATTAACTAAAACAAACATTACTGAAAAGAAACAGTCCCAAAACAGCCACATTCTCAGCCTGGTAAATATTCTGTTATACACAAGGGAGGGCAATGTTATCTTCTGTATGGAAAATGCTTTTCTGAAAGTGTAACCTGACCCATTTCTCTGGCTAAACATGGAGAAGAACAACTACTGAAGAAGTTTGAACTCAGCCTCAGGAACTTGGGTTTGTGCTGCTGTAGATCTACCCTTGTTCATCACTGTAGTTTCAGAGGTGTTTCAGACACTTTAGTGATCACCCTGTATGTCCAAGAGCAATGGAAGATTATACAAATAATTTTCAAAACAGAAAACTGAGCTAGGATCATCCCTAGTGCTGCTCAGTCTGGCATTGTGCACCCCCACTAGGTTAAAATGCAGGCTCCAAACCCATTTGGGTTATTGTTGTAAGAAAGGTGCATCCAAATCTTGTAGCCCTCCACTAAAGGAAACATGTTGACATTAAAAAAAAAAAATACATGAAAACATCAAATTATTCCAGATGTCCTGTGAATTTCCCAAGCAGCAGTGCTGGCGCTCACAAATCCATTGCAGGCACTCATAGAATATGAATCCACTGGCTGTAAATAGAACGGATTCCCTAAAGTGTTCCCACACGAACAGAAGGAAGACTGGAAGCATTCAGAAAGCTAATGATTAACCCAAAGAGGAGAATATGGATATGATTATCCCTGTTGGAGAGAGGCTGCTTTCCCCTCTAGACCCTGCAGAGTTCCATGGTGCTGGGTGCTGTAGAAACATTTAATTTGGCCAGATCAATTTTCCAAACTGAGACTCATAGTGACAAAGACAAACCTCAATTTTTATCTAGTGCAGTGATCAAAAGGGCGTTTCTGTTTAACTAACGTGACATGATTTACTTTTGTGTATAAGATCTTGCCATATGTGTATATTGAAATCTCCAACTAGTACAAATAAATCGGGCTCCAAGCTCTGCCCTTAAGGGAGGGATAAATCCAATATTCCGAGCAAGTTATTAGTCATAAAAGTCAACATTTAGTGCAGACACTCATCCATTCACATGATAGTGTCCTGGAAAATATCTTTACTAAATACTGGGCCTATTCTGAAACAAATGCAAAGCAGCTTTCAGGACAATTGAAAAGTATTTCCATTATGGAAGGCAAAAGTGTAAGGAATAAATTGGGGTGGGAATGCAATTAATGGTTTTTAAAGGTGCAGTGATTTACTAATGGATTTACAGCAGTGAGCAGATTTTTATGAGCTCGGATATTTCAGGTAATGAATGATTCTGCTTGCACTGTTTTGTGTCACAGATGAATGAAATTAATGCAAAACTGTTTTTATCTGTCATTTCTGCTTCTGCAATAATGGGTCAATAAACCTCTTTGATACAAAGCCCACTTATCCTCTTTTTTCCCCCTACAATAATATTTCCTTTCTGAATCTTGATTGCTATGATCATTAAGAAGATGAATCTGAAGCAATGTCAGAGCTGTAGCTCTCTCGGGAGAGCCACGTGACTAGCAAGGAATTGAATGAAGTGTTAAAAGAGGGTCATATCTAGAAGGAATTCTTCCAGCATCTCTCCAGATAAATGCATTTCCATCCCCAAGAAACGTCATTTTTCCCAGTGTTTCCATTTCAGATCACAGTGAGGTGACCAGAGCAGCTTTCCACAGAAAGGAATTTTTAAATGCAATTCCAAAGAGATAAGAGAAATTTTGGAGGGAAAATTTCCAAGTGATTCAGCCAGCCAGTGCCAGAAGCCAGGCAATCCCAGTCTGGCAGGACACAGGCAGAAGAGCTGGACAAAGGCTGTCTCGGTGTTCCTAGCTCTGGGGAAGCCTCCAAGGCACCACCCAGGCCTGACCAGCACAGCAGATCCACTGAACCAGAATAGCCCAGTGTGAAGCTTTTGCCTGCTCTTCTTCCCCATGACCATACCTCCCAACATCCTGAGGTGCTTTCTGGGACTGCGTCCAGACTGACAGAAATTCCTTGTGTTGCATGTGCACCCAATGGACATGTGTGGCTGACAGGCACCTCTTGATCCTCCATGTCTCTCAGCAGCAATAGGAAGTGGCTTGATACCAAACTGTGGGAAGTCTTTTAGGTCCTGTGGAGCCCCACATAGAGCACTACAGCATGTGGGACTTGTTGTCTTCTCACCCTCTTCCTCTCTTACAGAGCAGCTCAAGAACCTTTTGCCACCTTTTTGCCTCTGCTTTACCAAAACATGCTACCCAGTGCAGCAGGAGAAGGGGGGTGACAGCATTTCCTTTCCTAATCCCCTTTCATTTTTTGGCAATCCTTTGAAGAACAAGGACTACCATGAAGGAGTAATTTTGCACACCCTGTCCCATTGCCACATTTTCTTCATGAAAGATAGGCAGTATCTTCAGCCCAAACTATCTCCCTGTTGGCTGGCAGCTCCATTTTAGCATTGGGATCAGATCAATGAGTGGTTAAAAGCTGGGAGACAAAGGACTGGGGAAATGGAGCAAGAGCCCTCACTCATAGAGATTTAATAAGACCTGAGCTGTTCAGCAGATCTGTAAATGAGCTGGCAAAGGGAGCAAATACTGAGGTGGTACACTCTTGTGAATCTGACGGGGTTTTTTTCCCTGTCAAAGCAAAGCCTGACTGTAAAATTGCCAAAGAATCTCAGGATACTGAGTGCCTGAGAGATCAAATAGTAGGCAAAAATCAGTGTTGGTAAGTGCAATGTAAAGCATTTCAGAAAAAAAAAAAAGCAGCTTCAATTATCTATTTTTCAACAGTGGGTTCTATATTAGCTATCACCATCCAGTAAAGAAATGTTGGACTCAGTGTGGATAGCTCTCTCAACTCGCCCTCTCCTTGCCTACCAGTGATCAAAAAAGACAAATAGAGAGTTAAGAGTTGTCAAGAAGAATTAAAGAACAAACAAGGAAACACATTTAGGCCATTGTATAAATCCATACATAATTGCTCATAATATATATATATTTTTATATATATATATTATATATAATATCATATATATATAATATCATATATAATTGCTCATAACTTGACCACTGCAGCCTGCCCCATCTACCCCCTCCTGAAACTTGAAAAACTGCTGCATAGGGCGGCATGGATGCTATAATGAAAGAAGCAACCCTTTGTGAAGAGAAATGTAAAAGGCTTGGACTTCCAGCTTGCAGAAAAGAGTAACTGAGATGATAATCTAATGCCACTCTAATGAGTGGCAAAGAAAACATGAACAGGGATGGATGATTAGATTACAACACAGAAATAATGAGGCATTCAGTTCAGTTGTCAAGGAAGCAGGTTTGCACCCAACAAAATGAACTGCTCTTTCAGGCAAGGCACACTTGCCTCATGGCACACAGAATAGGGAAAGTACCAGAAGTATGAACAGGCATGTTTTTCCTTTAGAGAGGTGAAAGGAAGGCTTTGAATGGGTATTAGCTACCTTAGCCTGGATTTATTTTTCGGCTGGGGTAGTCAGTATGCTAGTGGGACAGTAGAGCCATGGAAACTTCATTTCATGCTTGTTCATGCTCTTGCCTTGTGCAGCCTTTCCCTGACAATCTACTGCTGGTCACTAAGGGAAGCTGGATGATCATTTCAGTGAGTATTTCTTCATCCCAAAATGCTGGGTGATGGGTTACTTGCTTTGTCCTTTTGATCTCATGCTTTAGAGCTGGGTGGCAAATCTCATTATTATGGTGCCAGGGGATGGGGATGGAGATGCTGTTTTGCCTGAAAGTATGGGTGATCAGCCATTCCCCAAAATGGCTATACTGATAAACACACAACATCACAATTAGCAGTACATATGCCACCCCAACTGCAGTGATATATGTGTATCCTCAACCTTCCACAGCTGGCTTGGCCACTGAGGAGAGCGCTGTGGCTCCCGGAATCCCCAGGTAGCGGCCACTTCACTTGCCATTCACTGCCTCTTCGTTGCAAATGTTTTGCAGAGTCACAGAATAGTTGAGGATGGAAGAGAACCAATTGTCCACCTCCCTGGGTGTCTCCAAAAGCCCCACTTGGAGCTGGGGAGCCTTTAGGCTTCCACTGAACTCCAGCATAAGGTGTCTCCTTTTGAAGGGTAAAAGTAGAGACAAACATGCCCCAGACCAGACCTCCCACTGATACTTAACTTTGACAGTCACACAGAATGGATGAAAGGCTGTATAGATCCTGGCGGTCACCCTTCAAATTAGCAAGTGTCTCTGAAAGTTTTCCCTTGTAGGAAACCTCTCCACAAGCCTGGTCTTTCCACCCCACCACCACTACTTCCCTGAGCTGCTGATGGATGCCTTGGACTCTGAACAAACCTTCTGCCCTGGGTATCTCTTGTGCTTTCACTTTGATTTCTATCCTGTGAAATGTTGGCACATTAGAAGAACCAGAACACATTACAGGCTCTCATTTTCTGTGTGCTTTTAGGAAATGTACAACCAGTTGATAGCACTGCTAAAACGCATGTAATAATGTCACAAGCACCTCTCTCCACAGGCTGGAATTTCTTTCCTTTGTGTTTTCAACTAATTATCAAATGAAGCAGGACTCTGAATGGCTAAATTAGTACTGTGCTCTGCTTTGTTTTACCCTTCCTGTAATTTAGAGGACATAAAAGCCTATTAAAAAAATTGAAGTAAAACTCCAAGCATTGAAGTGTATTGAATTAAAGGTTAGAGAACAGGCACCAAACCTGTGTGTGTTCTGGCTGAACAAAGCCCCACTTTTCTGTCCTTCTCCTCACTGACAATGTCTCTTTTACAAGGAAGCAGCTAGCTTCAAAGTACTTTCTGAAAACCAAGCATCTCGCCAGCCAGTATTCTTTCTGCCTGAAACCTGTGAATACATTTCACAGCACAAGCACAGATCCCTCCTTAGTTTCCTTTGGGGTATAAACCACCAAAGGAAGCAGTTTAACAGCAGCAAATACACCAGCTGCATATGTCTTGAGGAGCAGATGGCAGACAAACAAATAGACATATTGGTATCACTGTACAACACGATTTGCTTACCAGATTGAGGACTGTCAAATATTTCCACTGCCCACCGTAAAGGAACACTTCAGATGGCGGCTCTTCTGCTTTTACTTGTGTGGTGGAATAGGCAATGAAAAAATACCAGACAAAAGCAAGGCAGTGGTACGTGGCAAGAGTAGAGATTTCCATGCTTCAGCCAAGAGCAACTGACAACTGGTCTGAAAGCAGCTTTTCTCTTAAGGTGCTCAGTGCATGGGATAAGGCAAGGCAGGAGGGTTTACTTCGGAGCAGTCTCAGGACACGATGCCACTTTGCTCTTGTCAAAAGGAAAAATCACAAGGCTGTGAACTTTGCTTCTATTTGTTTCCCTTTTCACTGTACAGATAGGCTGGGGGGGTGAGGGGGATGAGAAGAATAGGCTTACTCCCTGGATTTAAATGCCTTGCTCAAGATTAACAGATTAGTTGCAGAGTTACATAAGTTTTGGGTTGGGTTATTTTTTTGCTAAAGTGGGGGGAGTTTTGCTGCTGATTTTGTGTAACAGGCTGTCATGTGTCGGGTAGAGAGTGAAAACAAGTGGTATTTTCCTCACTTGTAGCTGTGTTTGCAGCCATGTCTCCAGCTCAGCTTAGGAAGCCTCTGTGACTTGTGCCGAAGAAAGAAGTGGGAAATGTAATGGTCTGTGAAAGAAAAACCTAGTTGATTTGTTGGTAGGCTACGGAGGTGTCAAGGAAGCTGACAGGATTCACAGGCAAAGGTCCTTGGGGTCGAAAATTTCTGTGGCTGTTCACATTTATGCCACCTTTATGCCATTCCCCACAGCTGGGATTCATCACAGCTGTGCTTTGCAGGCTGGACAAACCCTGAGTCACTCTGAAGATCTGGCAGGGATGGAGACACAGGGCAAAGGCTTTGGGTGACAAACAGGAAGTGCTGAGCAGTGTGTCTTGCCTCTCTGCTTCTTTATTTGCTACCATTCACCTTCAGACAGCCCCTCTTCCCTGGCACAACATCATCACATCATCAGGGCTGAGAAGAAGAGAACAACCAATACAAAATGACCCTAAAATGAAGCAAACAAAACAACTCCCAATGGCTGCTTTTCCCTCTCCTCCTGCCTCACCAAGCAGCCATAATTAGCACTGGAAAACACATACAACATTTCCTAGAGTCTCCATAATTGCCGTGCTCTCAGCAGTAATTGCCACCTGAGTGTTTCATGGGGGCCTTGACGGGGAGCAGGTGTCATGCCCCAGCCCATAGCTGGACCTTCCCCATGCAGGGAGGCAGGATGCTCTTCCCACCCTTGAAGAGGTTGCCCCATGAGCGGGGCTCAGCTTTGGCTGAGCAGGGCTTGGCTTTGGCCAAGCACACTTCATTAAGAGATTTCTTTCCCTCCCTGCCTTTTAACTGGTCTACAGGAGCATTGAGCAATCTGCTGTGTTTTGGTTTGGCTTGTTTTTATCTGGCTTTTTTTCCCCCTCCTACTGGATGCAAGGCTCCATGTGGGATAATTTCCTAGGAACTCAGAGAGCAATCTGCATGCATGTTGGGAAACAGACCTTGCGCTAAGGCACTTCAGTAGTCTCCTGTGTTTCATTGACTTCTCCCCTAATTCAGATTGCCCACATCCAGATCCCCCAGGCATTCCAGCCACCACAACCCCAGTGAATTATTGCTGCCTCACTTAAGAAAAAGAAAGATGTAGAGCCTTCTGTGGTTGTTTGAGGTTAGAAGAGAAAATCCCCTGCCAGGAAAAAAAAAAAAAAATAAAAGGGATTATGTTTTCTGTACTCTGACAATGTCACCAATCTTTTCATAGAATCATAGAATTATTTGGGTAGGAAGGGACCTTAAAGGTCATCTAGTCCCAGCTCCCCTGTCATGGTGTCTATTGTGGTGGTTTAGCAGCTTAGGAAACTTGGTTAGTAGGGAATGGAAAAAAACCAGCTGGTCAAAACTTCTGTCCCTACAAACCAAGTTTCCTAAGCTGCTAAAACACCACACATGGGGAGGGACATCTTCCACTAGACCAGGTTGCTCAAAGCCTTGTCCATCTTGGCCTTGAACACTTGAACAGACCGGGCATCCATAACTTCTCTGGGCAGCCTCTTCCACGGCCTCACCACCAGTGAAGAATTTTTTCCTAGTATCTAAGTTAAACCCACCCTCTGTCAGTTTAAAGCCATTCCCCCTTGTCCTATCCCTACATGCCCTTGTAAAAAGTCCCTCTCCAGCTCTCTTGCAGAACCCTGTTTAGGCACTGTAAGGCTTCCCCAAGGTCTCACTGGAGCCTTCTGTTCTCCAGGCTGAACAACCCCAGCTCTCTCAGCCTGTCTTCACAGGAGAGGTGCTCCAGCCCTCTGAGCATCTTCGTGGCTTCCTCTGGACTTGCTCCAACAGGTCCATGTCTTTCTTGTGCTGGGGACCCCAGAGCTGGATGGGACTGCTCCAGGTGGGGTCTCACGAGGGTGGCATAGGGGGGCAAAATCACTTCCCTTGACCTGCTGGCCACACTACTTTTTATGCAGCCCAGGATACATTTGGCTTTCTGGGCTGTAAATAAACATTGCCAGGCCATGCTGAGCTTCTTGTTAACAACCCCCAGACCTTCTCCCCAGGGCTGCTGTAAATCCATTCTCCCCCAGCCTGTATTTGTGCTTGGAATTGCCCTGACCCAGGTGCAGAACCTTGCACTTGGCCTTGTTGAACTTCATGAGGTTCACACAGGCCCCCCTCTCCAGCCTGTCCAGTCCATCTGGATGCCATCTCTTCCCTCCAGAGTGTCAACTGCACCACACAGCTTGGTGTCACCAGCAAACCTGCTGAGGGTGCATTCAGTCCCACTGTCTATGTCACTGCCAGAGACGTTAAGCAGCACAGTCCTTTAGGAATGCTGCTTTCACTGCTTTCCACTTGAACATTGACCTGTTGACCATAACACTTTCAGTGCAACCATCCAGTCAATCCCTTATCCACTGAGTGGTGCATCTGTCAAACTTGTGTCTCTCTAGTTTAGAGACAAGGATGTCATGTGGGACAGTGTCAAATGCTTTGCTCATGTCCTAGAAAATCTAGCAGGAAAGGGTTTTCATTCTCCTTTGCAGAATTTCTGGGTAGGGGCAGTGCCGTTATGAGCTGCTCTTCCTTGTCTAGACTCATCCCTGTGACAAAAGGCAGGAAGAGAATAGGACTCCAGCATGGAAGGGTCTGTTTTAATAATAGTTTGCACACCAAAGACACCAGGCAGTCAGCTCTTTTAACAAGTAATCTTCACACCAGTCTTTCTGAGGTTGAGTGCAACTTAAAAAATGGGAAGGCTGAGCATTCTGCTCAGTAGGTGCCTGAATGCATGCAAATGAATGTAAATGTATGCAAAATGGCAAGGTATATTTTTTCTTTTCTGGAGGATTTTGGCCAGTATGGCTGGGAAGGTGTCAAGTGCGGTGACAGTTTTCTGATGTGGACATCTGTCCCTCAGACTGAGACCATCTGCTTTGTTTTCCCATATACGAGAAGGAAGATACATTCCCTTCAGCCTAGATAAGGGATGAAATTTGGATGCAGAAACATCACAAAGAAAGCATGAGCACCAAATAGGATCTGAAATCCAACATTCCACACTTCATGGAGTGTTTCTTATTTCACATCCAGTGTGATGTAGCAAGCAAATACATGGGAAAGGTCATATCTTACGCCGTCTCTCCATGGGTATGAACATCAACTGAAGGTTAAGTGGAATAAAGGATTCAGCCCAAATCTTTTTGCAGTGAGTGGAAAAAGGAAGAAGGAGCACACTGGGGTCCAGCAGATGTGCTGCTGCAGATCTAGTGGGACTGTTTATGGAAACACCATTTTTCATCTGCTTGGTACCACACCCCAGCTCACATCTGCTTCTCCCCTGGAGCTGAGCCACATTCACACACTCTGACAATGCTCCCAATCCACTTCAGGGGCTCATCTGATTTGTGCAGAGATAGCTGACTTCGTGCTGAAGCAAACTGGGAGCTCCCAGTTAGTTCATTAACATGGTTCAGCTGAAGGATAGAACAAGTATCTGGAGCTGTAAATCACCTTGTGTACACAAAATGTTGTCTGTTCATGCCCAGTTCTACGGGAGTGACTTAGGCCAGCTTGCTTGGCTGCACCAAAATGGGTTTGACTCATTCATGTTATAAATACGGTTCAGGTACAGAGGCAACAGCAAACAGTGTAAAGTGGCAATATCTTAGATGATTGTATGTCTTTACTGGTGGGCATGGTATTTCCAGGCCATCAAGCAGTCCCCAGTTAAGTCCATCATTACCATAAAGTGTTTAATTACCACCTCAACCTGTTGCTAATGAAGCAGCTGATAGAAGCAAATATTTTTGCTTCTTCACTTCTGACAATTCGTTTAAAGAAAAGATAGGAGCCTTTCAAATATTCTTCAATATTTTTGTACTGGCAAGGTTTCCTCTCTGCCAGGGCAGTATCCAGTGATGGCAAAACAAGTAAGAGCAAGGCAGAAAATTACTGGCAGGTGACAGCAGTTAGGATCAGGTGGTAGGAACAGATTCAAAGCCACGCAAAAGCCTAGGAGAGGTTTGGGGACATAAAAAACCCCTGTTGTTGTGTTTAACTCTTTTCTAGGCACCATCTAAGAATAAGGGACTGGTATAGAATGGGGTCTTGCTTCTGCCAGAGTGATTTTATAAGGTGAAAAAGCCACAAGGAGTTGGGCAAGTACATTTTTCTTCTAGTTTTTTTATGTTTCTGTCCTTGACAGAGTTCTGCTATTTCATGTGTAGATTTCCTAGTTTGGGCATTTTTAATTTACTGCTGTTATTATCTGCCTTGCATTAGGGGCAGCATCCCTTGAAATAGGGGCCTGGGGCCATTCTTGTGCAGCATCTTCTGTGCAGAGCATGAGCCTGTGCAGGGGCTCTGCCTCCCTGTGTTCTGGCTCATTTGCAGGTAGTGCAGGGTTTTGTGTGGAAGATGTGTTTTCTGACAAACATTATCCGAGAAAGCTTTTTAACATGTAGCGTGAGGCTGCCTGAGCTCCATGTCCCCAGGGACATGGATAATGACAATTCATTCTATGACAGCCCCAAAGTATGAAATGAAAGACAATTGACAAAATTGCAAGCTTGGCATAGTCTGCTCCAGGCATCCTCAAATCCTGAGGCAAATTCTGCAAAATCATGCAGTTGGTATAATTCACAAGACTTAATTCTCTCTGGTTTTACTTGTCTTGGGCTTTGGTAGCTTCTGAGGGTTTGACTTTTCCAACTTTTCTTTGCAGCTGTGCAAGCAACAAGTGTAAAAATAAAATCTGAGGGCTTTGCCCAGCAATGCAGCAGTGATAGCAACAAGTAATGAAGATTGATTAAAAATATCCTGAAAGATTTCACTACAAATCTAAGAAAAGGCAATGCTGCAACATCTGCCTAATGTGTGTGACAAGTAGGGAAATTATACAGTTCTATGACAGCTTATGCATCCTCCAGCATGCACCTCCCCTCTCTATCTTGTGTAAGATTGATATTTTTTAATACATATTTTTAATGAGAAGGCAGGAAATCGCTTACCTCATCTTGATATCTTTGTTCTGAATTGACTTAAAAGGTTGTTCCAAAATGCCTAAATTCAGAGGGATTTCTCAGTCCCAAAGGGATGACTTGTGTACAAGGAGAAATTGGATTCAGTAGTTGGAAGTATTTGCTTAGATTTCAGAGTTTCTCCTTCTCATTGAATTGGCTTTTAAACTGTGTGTTTATTCAGACTGCTAAATGAAATGTCACTTTGATCCAAGCCCAAAACTTCCTGTGTAACAATGATTTGACATTTCTGACTCTTTTAAATGAATGAAAATTATGACTTTAATCAAAACAAAACCTTTTCAGCTAACAACTTGGATTCTAAAAGTAGATATGTTGAAATTAAGAAACATTTGATCAGAAAAATGCTTGCCTATCTCATTATCTCCTACTTGTAGGTGAAATTACTAATTGTTTACCTTACCACCAAACCCCAAGAGCGAGTTCTCTCTTGGCAAGGTGAATATTGCTTAGAAATAAAACACGTTTTTCACTTATTTTCAACAGCTTCCAAGAACTTACATACTTTTTTTAAGAGATCTATAAGCTGCTTCCTAACTTTACCATTTCCATTTTCTGTCAAGAGGCAAAATTAATATTTGAATATTTAGAAATACTGTGCACAAGCAACCTGAAGTTCAGAGTGAAAGAAACACACCTCAGTGTACTAGGGAAAAAATTCTAGGGTATTTACCCTGTATATACAAAGTATAACTGGTTCTCAGACTCTGTCCTTTTGGACAATTGTGTTGGGCAAGCTATGTATTTATGTTAATTTTTTCTGCTTTGCCCTTTCTAGGGGGGGTCAAGAATGTACCAGCTGTTCTTGTAAATAGATGTATGTGTGTTTGATAAGCTACTGCATACCAAAATGTTTCGATTTTGTGTGGGGTGTCTTCATCTAACACTGAAACTCAGGAATTTCTAGGGTAACACAATAGAACTCTGACAGAAAAGTTATGTAAAGATTTATGACACAGAGAGCACCTTGTTGGACTGGAGGGATAAGAATTGCAGGTGGTAGAATAGAAAAACCACAGAAGTCACCTTTTCATGACTAAGGAGACATTACTAACAGCATTTTTTCCACTTCCTTTTAGTAGATAGCACATCTAGCACATGTTACTCTTAATGTGGTCTATTTATAACCATAAGTAATTATTCCACATACAAGGCAATAGAGATCCAGCACTGACTCCACTAGACAGTGTTTGCTGAATTGGTGTCATTTGTGTGCAAATCTTAGATAATATTAGATTATGTATTAGATAATAAGATAAGTCCTACCTATAGTCTGTATTAGTATAGTACCTAAATCTGTTGTCACAATCTTAGGTACTTAGATTGCAAGGTAGAGTGTGGAACTGCTTATCCCCGCCATGTGCACGGAGAAGTGCAACCCAAAGCAATGAAATGGTGTTCAGGTCACATGGAAAGCTTCTGCTGAAATGTAAGTTAACAATTATTCCTATTGAGTCCTGATAACCTCTGAAGCCTGTTGGAGGAAAGGATATAATTCTGCAAAAGGTGTTCAAGGTGTGCTGGTTTGCTTCCCGCCACTGGTATCATCTTGATGGATGACTCAGTGGGTTATAGAAACATGTGTGAATGCCAGGAATTTCCTAAACCCCCGTAGATGCTGGGGACCTTGCAAGTTGGCTGGACTGGCAAGTACAAGGATCTCTTCTCCCTGGGGATGCTAATATCCTTTGTACACCAAACCCATGTCCAGTTCCTGCTCACTACCAGACACTGAAGAACAAAGCAAATTTTTCAATCTATCAAAGACAGGATAAAACAAAGGTTGCAATGTGTTAATGATGCTAACAACCTGTTAACAGAATAATGAAGTTCGAACCAGTAGTGACACTAAACCATGCCGTAAATCAAATCCCTCCTGATGGGAGAGAATATTTTAAAGTCCTTGCAAGGAGTTTCAAAGAATAAACCCAGACTTTTCCTGGAGTTTCAGTGCTGCCAGATAGTTGTTTATTAAGTCTTATCAGAGGAACAGAGCCACTAGTGTGACCCAGGCATAACAGAGAGCACAGAAAGCAGGATAGAAGTCCAATTATCAAGATTTATGCGGCCCTTTAAAGATAATTTAACCAATGATTACTAGAAACGTATATTATTTTCACTTTCCTACCAATTATTCAGTAACACGGGCAGGAACTGCGGAATTCTTTGTCCAATCATCCCAAATTACTTTTACTTCAGAATATGGAGTAGTAGAAGAAGACAGTTTGGAGAACAACAACAACCCTCCATTTTGATATTTTTTTGCTCTTATCTATTTACGACAAAGAGAAGCCCAAAACCTCTAAATTTTTCACCCTGTGACAATCTTACATAGTAGTCTATCACCTAATTCACACCACTGTATTTTCTAGTTCCTGTCTGATCATAGGCAGTTTTTTCCAAGGTTGGAGGTCAAAACAGCGTTCTTCAGGGGGGTAAGAACCCTTAAAAACAGGCAGAGAAATATTCTCAGCACTCTGGATTCCTACACAGTGGGTTGGTCCAACTGCTGTTCTAGCAGTGGGGACAGAGAGTGGGTTTCCTACCCAAGAGTCATTGCTGTGGTTTTCACAGAAAATATCAGCAGTGTCTGACACAGCTTGTGGCTCTGGACCCTACTTGCATACTGAGTAGTCAGCTGCTAGCAGGCCCTTGCTGGAGCAGGGGCTGCTCAGAGGGCTATTCCGGCTCAGGCACAGCCTAAACCCCCTGCTCAGCTCTTCAGGGAGCCATTGCTATGGCAATCAGACTCTAGCTGGGCACTGTCAGCAAGCAAGTGTTGGGTTTACCAAGTCAATGCTGTTCTTCATCTGCCACTTCTGAAACAAGAAAGCAAACCCTGCAGTGGAAGCTGTGTGTGATACCAATGATATCTCAGTGTCTTGGCTGTTGTTCTTCTCCAGCAATGTATGAGTACTCCTGCAACTGTGAAGAGCTGGCAAATTGCCCCCTGTTCCTCAGCTCCTTTTCCCATGGAAGTTCCCTCTAAATTTTCTTGCCCCTGTGGTGAAGATGGGATGGGGAAGGGGCAAGACCTGCCCTGCTTCCCCAAGCTGAAGTGGCCTGCTGCCTCCTCTTCATTTCTTCTTATCCCGATCACCAGGACCAACCCACACATAAAGATGTTTCTTAACACCAGCACCTTTATGAGGAGGTCAATCCACTTTCCCCAGCTTCCTCTTAGTTGTCACATGTATCCATGCTCACTGTAGTTCCTAATTTGCACAGGTCTTCCTCCCTGGGTGGCTTTTCCTACCTCCTCAAAGTGCTGTGGTGAACATGTGTATTGCCCAAAGAGCTGTGCCAGGCATGACCAAGCTGTGGCCAACAGCATCTACCCGCAGTATGCCTGTGCTCTAGCAGTGCTACATGTGATGGAGGTGGCAGTACAAGCACTTTGTGTCTGCTTCTGAGCCTGTCTTGCTTTGCAGGCTGTGCTTGGGGCATAGCTTGGGCTTGCCCTCTGCAGGGGAGTGAGGGGCAATGGGGAGCCCTGTGCTTCCTCTAGCAGCTGTGGCTTACCCTTGCATCTGCAGCCAGGGCCTCTTTACTTGATTTAGCATGTCACAGTTTCATGGGCTGGGTTGATTTAGTGGTGGCTTCTCACAGAGCATTTTGCCATAGCTGTTCACAAGACTGGCCGTCTCCTTTAACAAAATGTTATCCTTCAGAAGTTATCCTGTGTAGAAATGCACTTGAGTGAGTGAAAGAGAGGGCGAAAAAGAAAAGAAAGACAAAAAAAATTCCCCACAAAATCCACTTTTTCATCCACCTAAAGTTTCCTTCTGCCACTGTCAGTTCCATTACATGATGCTCATTGGCACATTTCCTTTCCTTACAGCTATTTTCAGTGCTGAGGAAAAGTGCCTCCAGGTTTTGCAACACTTCATTTGGTTACTGGTCAGATAATCAGATGTATTTGTGAGGAATTTGAGGTTGGAATAAGGCCATTTGGTACGAAACTCTTGTGCTGCCTCCTTTTCCCTGCCCTCTGAAATCATGCTGTGCTTCATTAACACTAAATATGTTTGCAGGATCTGAACTTTCTCAGTGATGTGCTTTAGCTGCTTGGTGAAAACATAGGTAGTGTGTACACCTTCATGTTTCTGGGATTAGCTGGAGATGGGAGGTAGTGTTTGCTGTTCACTTCCCATCTCAAAGGCTTGGAAGTTTTCATGTATTCTTGCTCCCTAAAAGTGGAGGTGGAAAAAAAGCAGGCCC
The DNA here is from genome assembly GCF_000691975.1 of Corvus brachyrhynchos. NCBI lineage: Eukaryota > Metazoa > Chordata > Aves > Passeriformes > Corvidae > Corvus > Corvus brachyrhynchos. Next base: position 528,032 of record NW_008237353.1, read on the forward strand.
TTGCCAAATTCAAGATGCTGGTTATCAGCTAATTCTACTGTTTACTGTTCACACAGCGAAAGAACTGCTTGTGTTTGGCAGCGAGCTTGAGTTCATCTGCAGAGTGCAGGACAGAGCTGCCTGCTTGTTTTCTTCAGGAGCTTGCTGCTGCTGCTTAATTGTAGCACTCAGTGGCGATGTGCTGTACTGCTTTCTCTGTGTGCGTTCCAAGACCCTTTAAGGAAGGAAGGTGTCATCTGCCTTGCTTTGAAAAAGGAAACCTGAGTTTCTAGACAAGTAGTGTAGGTGTGCTGGTTCCAATACATTAGATAGAAGCTGGTAAAAAGATAAGGAGCAGTTAGGAGTTCAGAGAGTTCTGTTTCTTCCCAAATTTTCCCCATGCTAATATGGACTGATGCTAAGTGGTGCTGCTGCAGGTGTCTGAGAGCAGGAGTCAGACTTGTGATGACTCCTTTCAGTGATAGTGATCAAGGCAGGAAAATACACGGAGGGGGCAGGGAGTGAAAAGGATAAGAGTGTAAAAATAATCCGAAGTACCCCAAATCTGGATGAGGCTTTCCCTGAGTAGCTTCAACACTGGCCTCATGCAAGCTGAGCTGGCATTTTCCTGGGATACCACACCTGGAGCTTTTTTTTGCAGCCAAATGTATATGGGTCTGGGCAGTGCTGCATTCCAGTGGTGCTACTGTGGCATGGAGGGCAGTGCTGGTGTCACCTAAGGAGGTGCCAGTGCCAGCCCTCTCCACACTCTGGGCTGCCAAGAGGAAATATCAGCCTCTGCGTCATTAGCGACAACTTCATGCTGTTGAACTAGTCTTTGATCCCTTCCTCTTCTGCAAAACTGCACAGTGGGTGGTAAATTAATCCCTGGAGTTTAGCCCAGCACGTATGCAGAAAACACAGGGGGAAAAGTAGGTGATGCTGTGCTGATGCTGAGAGCCCAGAGCTTGCCTGTGTCCTTGGTTTTAGCTCGGAGTTGTGCTACCGACTCAGGTGGCAGAAGCTCTCGCACCACCCACGTGTGTCAGCACAGTCCGAGCTTCTTTCCTCACGCCGGCTGGTGCACCCATACAATAAGCCTGAGTCCAGATGCCACTGCTCTTCTAACTAAACGCTGTAGTCATAGTGGAATAAGAGAACCTGATTCAGTCTCCCCTGCCTGAAACGAAAGGTGGTGTTGTCAGCTAAGTGGGCTCAGTGCTGGGAAACTGGGCAGTATTGCTTCATCAAGAAACCAGGAGCAAAACAGAGGAGAGTGACAACTGAGAAATAAACAAGTAGCAAATCTAGTTGGTTAAAGGAAGGGACATGCAGTTCACACAACAATGGGAGGAGCAGAGGCTGCCACACTAAAAGGATGAGCCTTCCCAGTTTCACATATTTTGCTCTCTTACCCTTTTCTTTATCATGCTCTCCTCTCCATTGGGATGTAAATTTCCAAACTCAAAATCTAATGTGTTTTAGGACACTCAGAGGGGAGAGAAGTCTTGCTCTCTATGTGACGGGAAAATGGGAAAAATACACCCTTAACATATAAAAGGTTATAAACTTTGTAATCTGCTAGCCAGCTTGGTGTGAGAGCTGAAGCAAACTGATGCTCTTCTAGAAGAAAGGCTTTGCTGAGACTCCTGTGGCTGGATCAAGCTACTGTCTGCTGAAAATGTCTAGTTCAATCCCACTAGCTGTGACTAGGATGCGGCACATGACTGCAGCACATGCTGAGGATGCTTTGAAGTGTCTTTTTTGCTTTTAATTTTGCTTTTTAAAAAAAAAAATTAGCTGTAAAGTATGCAGTTCAGGAAGGTCAAGTATCACGTGTGAATATTGCTGACTGCACAGCACAATGGAGGTCTGTGCTGAATGAACTTGGGCCTCTGGTTCTTTGCAGATATTTAGTAACAATCTTGAGCAGAGGATCTTTGCTTTCCACAACGGTTCCTGTAGTTCAGCAAATGCATATTCCCCTCAAAGACAAATCTATGTACCCTGAATATTGCTATTTTTGTGTAAAGCTGCATTTCACTTATTATTGCATAAGAGTTAGGCTGTGTACATTTTCAGGGAGCTTGTCCAAGGCAGAATAGCTACTCTAAAGACAGCACCATGGGATAATGACTTCCAGACTGTCCAAATCTACATTCCTTCAAGCTTCTCCATCAGTGCAGTAATAAAAACTCTGAGCCACCTGGGCTGCATCTGTACTGTGTGGGAGGTAGAAACTGGTGCACTCTGCAGCCCTGCTCCCCTGGCTATCCAGATGAGGCCTTCTGTTGAACTTCCCTCCTACCACATGCCTGAGTGTCCTTCCAGTGGAGCCATGAAATGCATCCTGATAGGGTGTGTGCACACAGGCAAAACAGGGCATGATCTTTGGAAGTAGCGAAGGCTGGATCCTGCTGGAGATGGTTTCCATGAGCACAGCAAAAGTCAATTAGGAGAGGTCCTGCAAAGGACCAGAAGGGCTTCTTCCCTGGACAGCTTTTGCAGTTTTGGGACCAGTAGCTGGCAGAGGGATTTGCTAGTGTAGCTTTGCATTGCTCTGCTGGAAGCTGGTTCCAGAGGAGATGTTGAGCAGACTGAAATTGAAGCGCACAATATTGAGCAGATCTGAGCCGCACCAAAGATGATTTGCACCTTCATGGAACAGGAGCTTGTTTCCCAACAACACAAAAGTCAAGGCATGTGAGGACTTTGCTATAGATTAGTGAAAATGTCATCTATGGGAAGTAATCAGATAATTTAAAAAATAAAAAGAAAAAGAAAGCTATGCTGCCCCAAAGCTGACTCTTCCACAAAACTAGTTTTCGTGACTTCCAAGTGACTCCACAAAATTCATGGCTATGCAGGACTTGCAGAAGCCACTCCAGTAGTGGCTCAAGCTTACAGGAGAGAGAAGATAACAGATTTTGCTAGCTAGCCTTGTACAGTGGGGTGAAGCAGACAAGATCTAAGAACAGAAGCCCTTCTTTCAATCTACAACAAAAGGCTTGCATTCAATGTTGGTACTTTGAATACAAAAAGTCAACAGCAAATGGATATTTAGTTTACTCTTTGGTGTTTTTTCTAAATATATAGTAGAAAATATGAAATAATGCCAGAAATACAAGTGGAAATGTGTAGGAGAATGTAGATTTAAGTGGGCTCTGAACTGACTCAGTAGTGCGGTGGTCTGGGCATCTTTAAATGATGAGTTTGAGGATTGCTGCTGCAAATCTGAAGTTAGCCATGTAATTCTGTGGGACAAGCATGGACTTTTAAAAATTTAATTGAAGTGTCTTTTTGAGGTGGACAAATAAGCTGTTTGTTCTCTGTAATTGGTTTCACTGAGCGCACCTTCTCTTTCAGTGAGCCTCAATGGTTAGATTTGCGTTTAGGCCACTGAGAGAAGATTGGGCTGGCAAGAAAAGGTGAAGTTAAGGATTCAAAAACATCATGACAACTACAGGAAGAAAGTAGGAGGGCAAGGGAGAAAGCAGCCTAAAGGGATGGAAAGAGGAAACAGCAAACAATCTCCAGGAACCTGGATCATAAATTTTTCGGACGTATTTTGCTTTTCAAATGTAGAAGATCACCTGTGCAAGTAGGTAGTTAGGTCAGGAGCAGCAGTTCAGAATGGCCTTGTTACCTTTGGATATTGGTTACTTAAAGGAAGATACACTGCTAAGGCTTGGTGAAGCAGGGAGGGGGATTCTGTCTTCTGGAGTCCCTGTATGTATTTTAATATATAATGTCCATGCATGTGATGACATGCTGAATGGCCTTACATGGGTTGCTCCATTTCTATCAGAACAGGGAAGAGTCTGTCTGCATCATCTCTTCTCTAAGAGACCCTGGTGACTGATAACCACTCTTCAGTCAGAACTCACATTTCACCTGTAGGTTGCTTACTCTGTGGCTAAGTCCCTACCCAAAGCAGGGTGAGTTGAAAGCCTGAGTGAATCCAGTATATTTCCAGTGTGCTGCTAAGGCTCTGGAGCTGTAACTGGTAGTTCTCAGACATTAATGAAAATGACAACGCATAAACTTATCAGCCTTGTCCCCAAACCCAGACCTGACCTGCCCCCAAAATTAGGGGATCCTAGCAGCTGCCTAGCGGATGCTTGCTCTGCCCTAAAGTGTTAATTCCTTTGCCCTCACTTGCTTGTTTTTTTGTCCCAGGGACCTCATGGAAAGTTCCCTTGATGCTTCTCTCTGGAACCTGCTGAGGTCTGTGTGTCCCCAGTGGCAAAACCAACTCATTTCCCCTGTTTCTCAACTGTTGAGATGAAACAGCAGATAGCAATCATCCTTTTCCTCTCTCTTAATAGCCCCCCTCCTCCCCCCCCAGTGTAGGATACTCCATGTAATCCTATCTTTCCTCTGTTTCTGGTGGAACCTTCCACTGAGGACAAAACTGTTTTATTTGGGAGGTAGGGATACAGAAAGTAGGCATAGTTTTTCACTTTTGTTTTTGTAAACCTTGTTTGAAAGTCACTTGAAGCTCACTGACCAGAGTGTTTATTTTGGAGAGAATACGATTCTGATTAAGTTACAGCGGTAATTGTATGTCATATGTATTTTTTTTTAAGTGGATAAGCTATCCACAAATCCCAGATGATGATATGTCTTGCAAAGAAGATGCTGAAGAGGGCCAAGATTCCAAGATTACTGTACAAAGGAGGCAGTGTCATCAGAGGGTGAACAAAACGGAAATGTTTGCTAGGGGAAAAGAACCAACCATCCAACCTTGTGTATACACACCTCTTTTCATTGTTGCTTTGAGCCCTTGTCCAGTACCTGTCACAGACTTTCCCCTGGGACTTGAATGCATTTGTTTTGCTCACTGTTTGTTGTGGGGACAGTGAGGAAAGGTGAGGCAATGTGACCTGTGTGTGGTAGGGCCAGTGCCTCACCTGCAACCTCAGGCCACCCTGTCCTGAGCTTCCCACCACAGGTACCTCTTGGGCCCTTCTGGAATGGTTGAATTTGGGATGCTTGGAGGATGGTGTAAATTGAAATGGATGAGGAGTTGTGCTCAGACGTGTTACTGGCCTGCTTCACAGGGCTGTGAAGGCAAGGAAAGCTGCTGCCACACTGGGAAAGTAGTCTTTAAAATGGAGACCCTTAGGTGGGGCTTCTCCTTCTGTTTTCTTTTTTTTTTTTTTTTTTTTTTTAAATAAAAAGTTTTGAGACTCTTCATCTGCCTGGACACTTTCTAAGCCATCTTTTCTCAGGAGTGACCATTTTTGTCCTGGAAATGATCGTTGTTGTTTTAATCCTGCCTCTTGTCCCTCACAGGAAAGTAGTCTTTAAAATGGAGACCCTTAGGTGGGGCTTCTCCTTCTGTTTTCTTTTTTTTTTTTTTTTTTTTTTTAAATAGAAAGTTTTGAGACTCTTCATCTGCCTGGACACTTTCTAAGCCATCTTTTCTCAGGAGTGACCATTTTTGTCCTGGAAATGATCGTTGTTGTTTTAATCCTGCCTCTTGTCCCTCACAGCCTCGTTGCTTTTTTTGGCTCTGCTCCATCCCTCCCCACCGCCTTCTCTTTACCCCTTTTGGACAAACTGCAGTAGCGTTTGCCTCGGTTAAGAAAAGTGGGGCTAGACAGGGTTGGGCAAGGCTCCTGACTTGTCACAGAAAGGGCGGTGAGGAGGAAATGTGGCCGCAGCTGAGTTTATTTTGGAGACCGCCCACTGGTGCCCTGCCCTTTGCCCGGGGCCCTGACACAGGCTCCAGCTGTGCCGGGCAGACCAGCAGTGTTCAGGGGCCGGTCCTTGTGGAGGAAGGAAGATCCTGGAAATCTCTAGTGCAAAAGAGCAAACGCTGCATTATTTTATTTCAACCTGGGAATCTATGTGGTTTGTTTCTTTTCCTTCCCCCTTTTTTTTTTATTCAGAACAGAAAAGAGTCTGCAGATCTCAGTTTAAAAAACCCAAACACTTGCATTCCTTTCATTTTCACACATATGTCATGATTTGGATAGTCCTGCCATTCTGAAAGAGCGGGTTAGAATGTGCTCAAGCTGAGGAAAACCAGTAACCACTGGGACGTCTCAGCGGGAGGACTGGGTTTCCCAGAGCTGTGCCCTCCTCGGGGCTTTGCTTTTCCCTTGCCCTCCCGTCCCCTGGGCGCTGGGAAGGGGCTGATGCAGCCGAAAGTTGACAGTTTTGTGCAACATCTGCAAATCATTTCGAACCCATCCTTGGGTGGGAGCGGGGGGGAAGCGTGTGGCTTGTTTTTGTTTTGCTTTCCCCAAGCATTGCGCAGGCTGCGGTCTGCTGGCCGAGGCGCCCGGCCCCAGCAGCTTGTGACTCAGGGTGCTGGTGGTGCTCCAGGGCTGGAGGAGGGCTGCCCGCAGCCCAGTGTGACTGGGGAACCACGAGCCTACGTAGGCGCTGAGCTCAGGGATGGGGATGTTCCTCCTCCCGCCGCAGAGGAGCCAGGAAGATCCCTGTCACCACCGAGAGTGGTTAGGCACGAGGCACACGTATTTACAAAGGTCTTTGGGAATACAGCTGGAAAACAAACTGCCTTTGCCCTTTTTTCTCTGCTTTTTTTTTTTTTTTTTTTTTTTCCCCCCCTGCCATACTTAAAAGTCCCCTGGTGCTTCACCCTCCCTCATAACACTCCCACAGCTCCTCTGCCAGCATCTCCCTTAAAACCGCAGCTGAGCAATTACCACCGCTGCTCCCAGGGTGCTGGCTCCCAGAGGGATGAGTGAGGGGTCCCCGGGAGATCCCCGCGCTTGCCTGCCAGTTAGGTTTAGCAAGGATGCTACATCGGGGAAATCCCGTGAGCCTCCTACAGGAGTAAACCAGCCAGGCGTGCTATACACTCCGTGCGTGTGTGTGTATATATAGCTGTGTGTGCATGTACAGAAAGATATTATTTAGTGGCATAAGCCCTCATTAATGGCAATGGATTTGTGTGGTTTACAGCCCCTAGGAAGCTATTTGATAGCTTTCTCCTAATTTGCAAATCTTTGAAGCCAATCGCCGTACCTGGTGATTAAGGGGTTTTTTTGCAATAATCCGGTGCAGAGAAAAACAGAGGCCTCTCAGTGGTTTGCATGAAAAGGCTGCTGAGCGGGTCCTGTGATTCACGGGCCAAAAATAATGTGTTCTGTTTAAACAACGTTAGCTCTGTGATACAAACTGACAAAAGCCAGCGGAATTTAAAGGGACCCTGTCAAATCGGATCTAAAAATAACCCCAGCCAGCTGTGTTTTGGTGAGTGGGTGTGTGTGCTCATGTGCTATGTTCCCTCTGCTCTGCCAGTCTTGTCCTGGGTTGTGGGCTTTTTTCTGAAACAGGCTAACAAGACATTTGAGCTTTGCCATCTGGTCTCTCGGTGTATGAAAATGCTCTGTTCTGGGAGAAAGGGTCTGGCTTTGGTGTGGGAAGGAGCACCCCCATCCTTGGCCACAGCAGAGCCCCATCTCCCTGAAGGTGAAAAGTTGCTGGTGTGGGATTTAGCATCGCAAAAGGATGTTGCAGCAACACTGCTGGGTATCATCCTTTAATTCAATGGGATGGTGGCAGCACAGGGTCCCCCATCCACACCTGGTCTTGCACTGTTTAGTAGGTACCCTCGAGATGGAGCAGAGCTCTTTCTTCTCCTGCCACCTCTCTGGCTTTGGAGGCATCTCTTTCCCGGGGGGTGCTGTGACTCTCACTTCCCTACAAGCACCTGTGAGATGGGCTCCTCATCATGAGATGGCTCCTATTTGTAGGATAAGGGTCACTTTGAAACTGGGATTCCCCTTCTGCCAAAATTACCCTGTAGCATAAACAGGCATAGCTCTGCCAATTTGCACCTTGTCTGACCTCACCTTGCTCTTCCCAGGAAATAAATCTAGGCTTTCTATCTGAATGTAATCATGCCCTGTGCCCTGTCCCCCTCCTGGGCATGTGAAAAGAAATATGCACATAAAGCCTGTGTATGTGTGTGATGCAGCTGCTTGGAGGAGCAGAAGTGGGCTTCATTTGGTTTCCTCATCTAAAGAAGAAATAGGAGATGGAGAGGTGGGTATTTCTCAGTACCATCTACCCCTGTGCTGTATTTCCCCAAGTCCTGTCTTTTGAAGTCAGAAATGGCAATAAATAGCTGCTGGGGAATTCCCTCCTTCAGAAACCTCAGGAAAACACCTTTGCCCTACACCCAGAAGCAGCTGCCCTGTTTGCTCTTCCCTTTCCCACACACCCACCATATTTCTTGCTACCCTTTCTGTCTTTTTGAGGTTTCTGTTGCAGAAGTCCCTGTCCTGTGGTTGCTCCGTCACTGGCAGTGGAAGTTGAGCATCTCCTTCCCCCTTGTATAGAGACTGCAAACACCAAAAGATCCTTAGATCTTCCCTGCCAGGCAAAGGAAAGAGGTTCAACATGTGCAGCCTCTGGACAACTTTCCCCTTGCTGCTACACCAGGAGCTGGGTGCAGGATTGAGGTGCTCTTTAACTATCCCTTCTGAATTTTTTTTCCACGTGTGATTTTTATGTTAATTCAAACATTCACAAATTGCAGTATTCTTGCCCAAAATATTTACAATAATAAAGCTTAACTCTTCCTCTCAGCATGCTTCAGTGTAACTGGAGCACTTCCATCCCACTCTTTTTCTTGAGGGTTTAGGAACTAAGTCATGATACCTGATTGACTGAAACCTGAAGCAAAGGTGGCTTTGGAATTAACTTAAACAACTTTATTTTAGCACACTGAAACTGTAAATACTGCTATCAGATTCCTTTTTGGTATTGACAACACTTACTTTTTGATGTTATTTCCAAAACAAAATGTCAGCAAAACTTGATGTCTTGGCAGGATTTTGTGCTTCTCTGATTTTGCTCGAAGGCTGTTTTCCAAGGGAGCTTGTGCTCTTCCAATAGTAGTTTTGCTTTGCCATATATTTACTGCTTCAGTCATCTCCCACATGGGGGTGAAATATGCATTTTGCTGTAATATAATGAAGCTAATTACAAATGGGGCTGGTAATAGGATATTTATACTGATGTTTGCATTCTAGTAACTGATTTTTTTTGTTCTAGAGCATTATTCCTTGACTCTGGGCTTCTAAGCGTAGTACAGGACAGCAGTGTCCAAGGATGAAGAGAACATCTGCTCTCAGGAGAAATGTGGCAGATACTCAGAATATCAGATAGCCTCTGGTGTTCTTCCAGGTGTTCACTGAGGGGGAGAAATAAGAAACCCTTCATTTTGATCTTACTGCTGGCACTAAAGTACCAATGGAGTTCAAAAGAACTTTTCATCTTAAGAAGGAGAAAGGAAACTTTCAAGATGTTCCTCTGAAAATAGTTAAATGGAAGACATCCAGATTATGGTCTTTCACATCCACTGATCTGATCCTAGGATAGAAAGATGGACCAGGGGGAAGAAAAACAATTCTAAAGCACTTTTGTCTTGGTATTGTCAAATTGCACACTATTCATCAGCATGAATTCATTATTTGCCTGAAAAATCAGAATAAGTGTTGCAGAAAGCTTTTGTAAAAGTCAATTCCAAATTTCTATCAGAATGCATCCTAGAATACATTTCTGGAATACATCTTCCTTTTCTGTTTACTGTCTGCAAATGGATTTAATGGTGAGAGAGTTACGGAATTAAAACCAAAAAAAGAGAGGGGTGGCAAAATCACAAGCAAGTATCAGAGTAGTCCCAAAAAAGCAGATTCTGAATTCATCATAATCACAAGTGTGGAGTTTTTTTCCAAAAACTATGGAGTTAATCATTCAAATACAGTAAGACACTGGCTGATTTGTGTGTTCAATCAAGACTAATCACCACAGCTTGAATTTTGAATATTAAATGTTTGTGGAGTCTGCTCAAAAATTATGTGTATAATTTTTGTCATGTAGATTAAGTTATTTGATGAATGATGTCAAGCTACACGTCTGAAAGTTAGGAAAGGCTGGTGAACAAAATGCACACGGGGAAGAGAGGTAATTTCCTATGAATAGTTTATTCAGTTCTGACTTTGATTCCAAGACCTTCAGGTCTTAATTTTTCATCAATAGCCATTGATGTGCGACTGAGTTTTTGCTGAATGATGTTTATGGGGATGTTTATGTCTCCCTTCAAAGTGAAGATATTGGGAGCTGGTGTCTGCTGCTACATTGCAGAGCTGCTTCCTCAGAGCTGTGTAACCACAGACTGGTCTGCTTGTGTCCTGCATCTCCTCCTCACGCTGCTGCCAAGTGCAGCCCAGGGAGGTAGGCAGAGCCAGTGAAAATTGAAATTGCAGGAATAAAACAAACAGCCGTAGCTATATGAAGCTGATGGTTAATCAAGTGGAACTAGGAATTAGAAACTGGCTTGCTGAATTAGAGAGAAGCAATGGTCTGATTAAAGAAACTAAAGTGAGTTGGTGAGTGAGAGACAGTAAAATGCAGGACTTCATCAGCATGTGAAACCAAGTCAAGTAGCAAATGATGAAGCAAGAATGAATATGAAAACACTATGTAAGACGGAATCACAGAATAGTTTACGTTGGACAAGGACCTGAAAGATAACCTGGTTTCAATCCCCTGTCACAGTCAGGGACACCTTCCATGAGACAGATTACTCCAAACCCCATACAACCTGGACTTGAAGACTTGGGGGCAAGTGTTGGATCCAAGTGTGGATGGGGCATCCACAGCCTCTTTGCTGACCTGAGTAAAAAGATGCAAACAGTACAGTGCTACACCAGGGCTCTGTGAGCTGGGTTAAAAGGCGTGTTCTTTTAAGTGTGGCTGAGGTGCTCTCACTGCCTTGTGTAAATGAGATGATTTACCAGTGTCCAGTTGACTGCTTCCCTGGGATGTCCTGGCCTTTCCTTGGAGTGAAGCATTTTAGCACCCCTGAGGTTTGCTTGTAGATAGTATGTGTTGCCAGCAGAGGCAGGCAAATTCTGTGCCTGTGCCTTACTGTGATTCCCTCCTGGTGTTACTGTGCATCTGAGTGTGGCTGGTGTCTTGTACCCCCCAGTCTGGGTAGCATCATGCAGGAGGGATATTTTATACGTGATATCAATGTATCACAGCTGAAGCCCATCTCTAGGGTATGAGCTTGTTTGAAACAGCATCTCAGATTTTCTAATGCATTTTATAGGGTTAAGGAGAAGAGTAATGCTGTGATTTGGATTCTGCTTACAGAATAGACTGCACAGTTAATTGAGAATTTCATGTTTTGGGACATTTTGTGTTTGTGGAAAAAGTCTGAAAAAAGCCCTGACATAGCAATCAAGTGTATATGGTAGGAATGAAAACATATGCAATATAGTTTCCAAAGCATTGATTTTGGAGCAGTTTTGTCAAATTAAATTTCACCTTGTTATGGACAAATTAAAAAAAACAAAACACTAGAAATGTCTCTGTTGGGGAACCCTGGATCCTCCGATTGCCACTGACTTCCTGTGACCTCCAGAACAATGAGTCTTCTGACGCTGTCATCATCTGCATCCTTAGGAATGTGTCTGTGATTTGCCACAAATTAGGCAATGATAGGCAAAGAAATGCAGAAGATGTTTCTCTTTGTCTCTTTTTTTTTTTTATTTTTAAATTCCAATGTCTACAGCTGGTTTTCATACAGGATTCTGTCCCCTCCCTAGTTCAGCCTTTGCAACTGAATTCACCAGTGAAACTTAACTGTAAATAAAAATGAAATCAACTTGATTACCAAAGCTGAGATACAAGGCAAATGAAAAATATAAGCTGACACAAGGCAAATGGATCATGCTGATTTTTTTTTTCATCAATAGGATATTTGTAATTCTCAATCTAGGCAAGAACATTAATTATTAGCCCATTTATTTGGGCTGTTTAGGTCACACCATCCTTCTAATGAAGAATTAAGCATGGCAACAATTGGGATAAGCAAACCTGTAATACAAGACAAGCGTTTTTGGAAAGTGCAGTCACTACAGTGAAACAATCCTATAGATCTCTGTGCTAGTGATAAGGGAAGAAGGCCTCAGTCTTTCAAGAAAATCTCATCATTTCAGTCACCTGCCCCAGACACCTTCTTGAGTAAGACTCACACCTCAGGGCAACTCATTGTGCTATGCTTTTACAAAAAGTCTCAGAGAGCAAATTGGAGGCTTCATTCTCAGCCTGCTGAAGCACAGAGAGATGGCTCCTAATTATTTCCACTCATGCGTGGAGCAGGGATATTATTACACCTAACAGGAAAACTGGAAGGTTCTGGGGAATCTGTGCTAGCTTCCAAAGAGTACTTTGTTGAGCACATGGTGAAAAAAGTTTCCTAAATAAGGGACAATTTTTCTAAAATCTTGCTATGACCTCAAGTCAGTAAAAGTCCACAAGTTAGCAAGCTGCAATTCAAAAAACAAAAACAAAAACAAAAACAAAAAAAAAAAACAAAACCAAACAAAAAACCCCCACCAAAAAGCCAAAACCAAACAAAAAACAGGCACAGAAAACCACAAACAAATTAAAAACCCCCAAGAACAACAAAACCCCCACCGCCACTCCCAAACAAACAGTCCCAAGGTTAACAAGAATATGCAGAACTGCACTGGTATATGTTATCAAAATTCAGAAACGTATGTACTGGTGGCTGAAGGAATCCCCAAGTGTGGAAGATTGGTGAGAGATCTGGTCAGGTAACCCCACATTTAACCACTTCTTCATTCTTGCATGGGCTTGTATTTCCCCAGGGGAAGAGCAGGAAGGTGGCTGAACTGAAACTTGCTTAGTCACTCCTCTGTCCACAAAACCACCCGTCTGACCCATGTAAAATTTCCAGGTCTGTCACCCCTACTGCCCCTCGTGATGGAACAAGATGATTAGAAAATTGTCTATGTGGTTATTGGACATCTTAGTAAAGGGCTCGCTCCATCTTGGTAATTCCCTTTGACGGACCAGTGCAAGGCAAAGTGTGGGTGTTTGGAGAGGCAAAAAAGGTAAAACGCAGAGAAAAGTGAAAGTGGGTTTATTTTTTTCTCTCATAAGAAGTGAAAGGATTGATTGATGTCATGGGAGAAATTAATGCCCACCCTGACCATGCAGTACCTTCAGGCTTGCTTCATTTTCCTTTACATGGGGACCTGTCCATGATCAATGGGAATTATTTCTTGTGGAAGGATGGTTTGAGTAAAATAAGGCTCTTTTGTGCATTTGCATGAGGTAAACAAATGCTTCTAAGTGCACAGATACCCATCTTCAGAGATGCTCAAAAGTCTTCTGGACATGGTTCTGGGCAGCCACCTCTGGGTGACCCCACTTCAGCAGGGGAGTTTGACCAGATGATCCCTGCAGCTCCCTTCTCACCCCAACCAGGCTGATGTGATCCACCTCCAGAGTTTTCACTTAAAGCTTGCAAGCTTCCCAGGTCTTCATGGGGAAAGGATGGGTGCCAGTTTCCAATAAATTAATTCTGGAAAGAGAGAGGGAGTAATAAGAACAGCAGAGCGTTTTCAATGCCACAGGGTAATGGAAAGTGAACTTCCTTTGTTTTAGATCATGCTGTAGTAATTGTGTGTGTGCTTTCTCTATTGATAAATGTCTCCCTAACTCTGGCTGTGACTTCTCATAGCAGGAATATCAGGGACAAAGATTAAATACATGTCTAGCAGCACAACTACACTAACAAAAACCCCACCCTCAATGCAGCCTTTTCCAACCCGAAGCTTGGAACACAAAAGGGGAAGCATGCCAGAATCCACTTCGTGCCTTTAAAAGCTGTTCTTTCTCTACAACTTCACCCACTCTGGAGCAAATACAGGAAGAACATGATTTTGACTTTTTTTTTTAAAAGCTCTTTTTCAATATCAGGTGCTGTCTGTCTGGGGTTTCTCTGGCCCTTGCAGCACATGCAGTGTTCATTAAGTTAGAGAAATATGTGATGTCACCCCCCCTTAGGTCTGACAATAGCAATGGCTGAGGTAGGAAATTAATGAGTACCTGCTGCTTCTGTTTTTGCTGAAGGCCCAGGAGACATTAGAGTAGGCTTTGCCAAGGACAGTGCAAGACAGGCACTTAATTTTGGAGAGAAGGGACATGATAAGCTGAGAACTAGTTGGAGAAAATTATGTGAAGCATGGAGTGTTGAAACCCCACTAGGCAGAGCATTCTTGGTTCTCACAGTTCCGTCAATGAGTATTTTGGTGGAAATTTAGAAATGCAGCATCTCAAACTCTTCTCTAAATGCATAGTCTATTTCTCCTCTTCCTAAAAGACAGAAAAAAAAAAAGGAAATGTTTTCAATCTATTGCTTAAGGATAGTGGGGAGTCTGGTGGTGTCTGCTTTCTTGCTGGGGAAGTGTGAGATGTGGCAACAGGGAACAATGTTGTGGAATGACTAATGGAAAGGGAGGCACTGTAATTTGGCATCTCCCATGGCACATGAGCAGTCATTTTAGAGATGCTTTTTCCATGGGGACGAATGTCAGCATTGCCAGCAGTTTTTTCTTTCCTGGTTGTAACCAGCATTGAGAACAAGACCCAAAGTGTATTCAGAACTGACTTACACATATAAGCGTGGCATACAATAGATGTGCAGGCTTCAAAATAAATTCAAAGAACAAATTGTCTTGGTGATTGTTCTTGTTATAAAACAATTTTATGATTCCAGAATTTTACTGAACAGATAATATGTTGTTTCCCAAGCTGAAAAAAAAAAAGCCCTGGAAATGAAAATGAAAAATAGAGTTTTCCACCTGGCAGATCAATAGCTTTTCAACATTTTCCTTTTCTTATGTTTCCCAAGTGAATGCCCGTTATTTGGAAGCATAACAAAAATAAGACAGAAAATGACTGTAGGAAAATTCAAAGCAAAGTCTTTCATTTAAACAACTGTAATACACAAAGAAGCGATGAAATCTGATTTCTTTTTTTTCTTTGAGAAAAGAAAGTGAACAATGCTGTATTGCTGCCCAACACTTGATTTGTGAGTGTTGGACTGAGCAGGCCATTTTCTAATGGCAAGTAAATAGCTGGAGTCAGTATCTGGAGGAGCATGCTCCATGGTGGCATTTCCACAGCATCTAATGTAGATGTCCACAGCTTTTGCTACGTGCTTGGCACTGGAGACTTTGATGGTGTTTTTACATGGATAGCTGAGTGCATGAAAAGAGATCCCCAGTAATGCTTAAGTACTGCCAAAAAAATAGGATTTACCCATGGCTGCAGAGATGTCTCCCGGAAAGTCTGAGTTCTGCTCAGAGGGAGGAAGGTCTGGCCAAGTTGTTCAAGCAGTAATGCAAGGGCATTGTTAAATTTCAAACTTTTAAATCTGCCAGTGAACTTGATCCTTTTGAGGGAGCAGAGTTACCCTGTGGTGGCTTGGTGGTTTTTTTTCCTTCTTTCTACTAATCTATGATGTTGCACTTTTAACCTGAAACATTCATTTGCCTTCTGCACCTCCTGGCTTGTGTGCAGCTGTGCTTTGTGATGCTCAGGAAAGCACCAGTGTTAGCAGAAGAGTCTTGCACAGAAGTGCATCTCCCAGTGGCACTGAGCAGGGGCATTGGAGTGACTCGCTGTTGCCAGTGAGTTAAGAAAGCACCGTTCAAACAGCAGCTGTTAGGGGGCACTTAATGGGGCTAGCACAGAGGTGGAAACAAACTTAAAAGTGTGGCCAAGCCCTCCCAATATTCCTGCCCTACCAGGCCTTAGTGTCCAGAGCAGGGTGGTTGCTTTGCTGAGCCGATGGGTGCTAGGGAGGGAGGTTGCTGAATGCTCGGAGAGTAGATCTTGGAGCAGGGGTATGACTCTGCCCAGCATTTCCTCAGCCACCAGGTGACTCCCAGTGGTCTCGTGCCCTGCCCCACCACCCACTGGGCCTTCAGTAGGGGAGTTTTGGACAGGAACAGGGGCAACACCTCAGCACCACTTGTTTCCTGGGACAAGTTGTTCATTTCCTTGTGCAAGCAGGGAACAGTGTCTAAGACAGGGATGCAAAAAAGCTGCCAGCTGCCTGGAAATCCCTGAGATCATCAAGAAGGCTGGATCTGTCCTGATGCCACAAGATAAAGTCTGCCCATTACACTATTTACTCTCATCCTTTTCCCTTGGGAGAAGGGAGCTTCTACCCCATAGTGCCATGGGCTGCCTTAACTCTCATGGCATGAGGACAGATATAGGACCCGAGGAGAAAACCTGGAGAGGTGAACAAGCACCAGCTGTAGGACGCAACGGCAGCTCTCCTTGTCCACATCCAGCAGAGCCACTACAGAAACATGCTGGATCTGGAGGGCATCCTTACTGCAGCAGCAAAAGAAGCACAGCTTCTGAGACACAGTTTGCTTGTAGAAGTATGGGCTGCTTGGGAATGCTAGGGGTGTGTTTACACGACCTTCCCCTAGCACCTGCTCTGTGCTCACCCAGTTATCCAGAGGGGGAAGCAGAGCAAAAGAACCAGGGGCTGGGTGCAGAATGCATGATGAAAGTACAAAAACCTGGGAAGAATGAGGAGGAACTTGGGTGATAATTGTGAAACACCTACGGGCTGTGGCAGCATCCTCTTCTGCATAGGGACCTCTCACAAGCACGACTGCTTCATGCAGACCCTACTGACCCTTCAGGCTCCTTCTGTAAGCTCTTCCCTGTATCTGCTTGACCCTGCGGAAGAGGACGGCTCAGATTGCCCATCAGCGTGCCTGTCCTCAGCTTGTGGCCACAATCAGTAATTATGTTTGGTATTGCACACCCCTCTGATTTGATTTAATTTTAAAACCTCTGAGGAGCAACAAGTTTTGCCTGTCTCTGATGGGTGCACAAAAATTGGGTAAAGGGAGTGTTATGGGTGAAAGCAATGGATCTGGTTTTCTCAAATATCTGGTGGGCAATTTTGAGATCTCAAAAGGAAGCTGATTTAAGGAGAGATGGTTCTCAGCAGGCTCTAGGCCTTTTTGGCTATATAAGAGTCATTAGGCAAGACTTCATGCATTCCAAATCACTAAGGCTTGTATTTCCAATCTTGGCTATGTTTTATCCTAACCATCACCCTGAATGCTACCTTTTATTCAAGACAAGTTGTCTTTTCAGCAGTGTTTAAATGCATTCTTAATGTGAATTATCATGTTTTATGGTAGAGCATCTGACAAAGAAAGAGGCTTTAAGAAAGCTTTTTGCTGGCAATAAATTATATCCAAGTTTCTATGATAAGCTGTAATAGCTCTTCAGAGCAGATGTATTTTATCAATTTAAGAACACAGACGGAGAAAACATGTACTGCGTTCAGACTTTTAAAAAAGTATTTTCATGTTAGTGTGTTCACAGTCAACAATAATTCCAGAGAAGCAATGATTGTCTTCCAGTTAGACATGATGCAGCTTGTGCTGTGTCTGTTATTTATATACAGGATGACAGAGGCACTTTTCAAGCCACAAGTTGCTCCTTAACACAAAGCTGGGTACTGTTGGAAGTGATGGGCTATTGGCCCAGGTTTGATCAAGGGACAAGACATGCTCCCAGGCTGATAACTCACCCACATGCAGGTTTATGGACCCACAGGACACGGGAGAAACCTCTCTCAGTTATCTGCAATCCAGTTTCCTGGCTCAGAAGCCTTCTCAGCTGCTGAGGTTGCTGCCACACACATGAGATATGTCACTGACACCAACTTCCTCCTCCTCTTCTTCCTCCTCCTCCCAAATGTCTATGTTCCCAGCCCCCAGGGAGAGAGGCTGGCACTGTCTGCCAGCCTGGGCTGTTCTGGAGTTGCAGCCATGTCCCTCGTGCCAGCAGCACATGTGCATCTCACCTGACTCAGAGGGATGGCCCTGAGGATGATAAGGCTGTAGGTGGTGTGGGAAATCCCGGACAAGCTGTCCAACCCTGGAGTGCTGATCCCCTGAGAAATCAACACAGTCCCACTCTCCCAGGTGTTTCTGTGGCATTTGTCTGAGCTTCTTCAGAGGAAGCAGGCCCACCTTCCCTGGATTTTATATGATGGGTAGGGAATATGGTCCTTTCCCTTGCCTTGTCATCTTCCTCTTTTTTACAACAGTGACAATCTGTAAGTGAGGTGGTTTTGCTCACCCCGCAGCCATACGGGTTGATGAACACTACCAATCAACATTTTCGTTGCTTTTTAATTTTTATTTTCCTTGAGAAGAGAGTATTTTGAAGAGAAATTTGCTCAGATTTGTATCTGGTTTTCAACTGGTCTGTGAAAATAGTCAACAGAATTTTCATTACTTATTCTCATCAAAAGACACTGGTAAACAAAGGAAGATTTTGCTAAACACAGGGTTAATTTCCACACCTCTGCAGAGGACAAGGCACCCAAAAATTTAGGCAGAGGCCTTGAATCTCTAGGACCTTACAGATACAGACTGTGCAACTTCTATGAATGGAAAATTTTCTGGTCCTACAGGTAGACTGGTTTGTTAGAATTAGAGAATTAAGAGAACAGAAAAGCACCTTCTTTGAATTTCATTGTTTTCTAGCTTGGCTTTTCTAAGGAAGCAAGTCTTATGCAATCATGTTGGCTGCCTGACTTGAACCTCTCAGTGTTTGAATCCTTTGGTCATTTTTAGACACATTTTTCAGAGGGGGAAATGTCTGAGATGTTATTAAATTCCATCAGTCATGTGAAAATTAGAGTCCCATAAAATAAAAAAAAAAAGGCAAAATATGTGCCCCAGCACAGGCAATGTCTCCAACATGATCGCAGATGGTGTTAACTGCTGGAACACCCACATGAGAGAGAGACTTCATGAATGTCCCAACCACAGGAAAAGCTTCCCTGGGAGTTTGAAATCAACCACAAGACACAGATCTTCAAGGAGCCAGATTATGTTAAACTGGGGTGTGTGAGGGAGTAGCTCTCAAACGCCTACATTTTCCCCTTGCCAAGGCCATTCCTATATTGTTTCATTTGCTCTGCATCCCTGAGAAATTTGCTCAGATCTCAAACATCTAAGAGAGTTTTCCCTGAGCAAGGTAATGGATGCCAATAGATGTGCACATCCAGACCACGCAAAGAATTTCTCAGAAACCCTGCTGAGCTGAGGTCAAGCAGAGTGAGGAGACATTTTCTCTCTTCATTACCTCATTCAGTCTTCTCCCACCCACAGGCAGGCAGACCTGGCCAAGGAGGTTTCCAGAGCAGCAGTGCTGATGTGACACTCCGCTGGTCACGTCGCTTCCTCCTTTAATTGTGTTTGTTTCTGTTTCACTCTGTGGTTGGACCAAGATGGGTTGTCCAGGGTTTGCACTTTCCACTTCAGTTCCTTCTTTCTGTGTGGAGGAAATTTGCAACTTCCCCTTATGACATGATGTGATGTAGATCATGACTGTCCTTATGAAAACCCTTCCCTAGTCCTCTTCTCCCTTAAGCTTCATGAGAGTGACCAAACCAGGTTTGTTCACACTTAATTGTTTAGCACAGAGTGGAGCAGCTCCAACTGGAAATGCTGAACCTTTAAGCAGAGCAGCCAGCACCCTTGTGGTTCAGAAATCACTGGGGAAGGCCCATGTTAAAACCCCCAATCTGCCTGATTTGGAGAGGGAAGTTGAAGTAAGACTGTCTGCTAGAGTGCCCCTTTCTGCCAGGGTGAGAGCTGCTGTTCTTTGTGTTGAGGATGATAAGCTTTAAAACAGGTCTAGATTAGAAAATCAGGTAAATGCCCAGATAATGTGTAAGAGAAGAAGCCTGCTAAAGAAAACCGGAGAAAACAGAGCTTCACTTTACCTTGCCCCTATCCAGTCCATCCTCAGGGTTGTTTGTAGATGGTCACAGACAAGTGGATCCAGGAAAAAATGTAAAAGCACATGAAGATCACTGGAATGAGGGATGGTTTAGCAATGGACTTGTCAATGTTAGGCTTATGATCTTAAAGGTGTTTTTGAAACTAAATGATTCTATGATTCTCTGTCTGATCTGTCTGCTCTTCTGATCTTTGACTGCTGGGCTGAGTCATCCTGGGCATATTTTCCCACACTCTCTTGTCCTGAGGAGCACCAGAACCTAGAGAGGGGAAAAGTGTTGCCTCTTACTGTGGGTTTCTGTAAGGCCTGTCACCATGTGCAGTGTTGTGAGACCTCTTACCATGATTCTAAAATGCAGAATAACAGCCCCCAGAGAGTCTGTTCATTGCCTGTAGAAGCCTGGTTTGTGTCTAAATAGGATTGGGAGGAGATATTGTAGAAGCTGTATAAAAAACTGCTTGCTTCTCTCTGGGTTCAATAGCCTTCTGGGTGGTCAGGAACTTTGCTGGCAGGGAAATGGGACATTTGCCTTTTTCTCTGTACTGGATTTGGCCCCGAGGGGCAAGAGCCGGAGGCTGTGGTTTCTGCAGTTGAAGATTAGTTTTCTAAGTCACTGTCCCTGGCAGATAGGCATATCTACATATTTACCCTGGAATGTGATGGTGGAGGTTCTACTCTGTCAAGGTGCTCTCAAGGAATAAACATTACATGTTTTAATTTGACATTAAGATTGGAGCAGAAATTTCATTTGCCCTTAGATGCAATCCCTGTTTAAAACAAAATCTCCATGTACCAAACAAAATCCTGGCTTTGGGTCCCAGAGGGGAAAAAAAAATCATAGTTGAACACCACCATTCGCTTCATTTTCTGCAACAGCTGAAACTTCCAAGAGACAGCAGTCACAGTGCTGAGCCAGATAAACTCTCTCATCCTCAAGCATCAGATATCTTCTAGACACATTCAAATGAATGGCATATTCTGGAGTTCAGAGGAAGACAATGAGAAGACTTTCTTGGGAGGGCTGAACTTCATTTGTCGTTGTGCATCCCTTCACACCAAAGGAGGCTTCCTTATTAAATACTTCCAGTGCCAGGGTTGTTACTGTGGCTTACTAAAGGATGAGACTTGCATGAGAGTTTGCATATAACCCCTTGACTAGAACAAGTGAAATGGGGAATTCGAAATGGCCAAAAAAAATCCTTAGTGAAGCCACAGGACATTACTTTGTTTGGGAAAATTCAAGGACATGTGGCCCTAGGGTGCAAGGAGCCAGAATTTTTCTTAGAGAAAGGGACAAACCTCTAAAGGCTTCTGTTACAAATACAACAGCAGAACATCAGGCAGCAGAAAGAGTTTTCTGGACACGTTTCTATTCATGAATTCTCCCATGATCATTGTTTAATTTTTAATCGAACACCTCCTGAAAAAAAAAGGATTACTTTCTAGTGCTTAGCCTAAAACTGCTCTGCAAGTCTATACATGACACACTGGCTTTGCAAAGCCGCAGCTTGGCGCACACAAGGTCTGTATCCCACCATCGCCCTGCAAACAGGCCATGGAGCAGCCCCAGCCGCTTCTGAGTCACTTGCTGTGGCACAAACAGGTTCTCTGTTCTCATGGGTGGGAAAATACTTGTCCCCATAGCTTTCCATAGCTCCAAGGGTGCTCGTGGTGTAATAAATAGCAGCAGTGGGGCTATTAAAGGGTGCAGGGCTGTGAGTAACACTGTTTGAATTGTGCGCTCACTGCGGTAGATTTATTTCCAGCGTTTGTCCAGCATTTATAATCTTCCCTTCCTGGAGTTCAGGATGAATCTGGAAGGGAGAAGCTTTGCTTTCTCATTTTGTGAACTGGAACAATGCTGTACAGTGGGACTCTTTAGAGATCTTTATCCAAAGGCACCCCACAGTATGAAGAGATGTACTTTATCCTCCTCCTTTTTTCTTGGTTGCTTTAAAACATGCCTTTCACCAGATTAGCCTGAGTGCTAATTCTCTGCCAACGATCTCTGAATCTCGCCCTCCTACGTGTCATCTCTGGCGGTGTAAAGAGTCTCCCCCTTCCTAAGCGTTGGGAAAGAGGGAAGACAAAGGCAAGAAAGCCTCTGCCGGAGGCTGTAGGAATGGCTGAAGTTAAAACAGACGGTGCCCGATCTGCTGCATGTGGCAGGTCACGCTCGAGCTTGGGAAGGTCTGAACCCAGCACAGGATGTAGGGAAGCTGCCTCGTGTTTCCACAGCTGGAGGGGCGCAGTCACAGATGCCACTGCCCATGGCTGGGAGGGCTCCCTGCTACGGTGTGTGTGGCTGCTCTGTGAGAGGCAGCAGAGGATAATGAAGCGAAACCCGGGATTTCTCCAGCACAGCCTGGCATGCCAGGGGAGGCTGGGATCTGGCAGCAGGTAACACCAGCACACGGCTCACACCGAGGAGGTAAAGCACCAGGGACATGCCAGCTCTCTCCCTCCATACACAGCATTTGCCCGAGACATTCCTTCTAACAATGAGCTCTCTTGACAAGCAAAATTGAAAAAAAAAAAAACACAAAACCCATTGCAGAGGAGCTGACACAGATTAGACCTCAGCATTAGGTAAAATATTCAGCAAGAATAGCTTCTGCTGGGTTAGCTTGGGGAAAAAAAACGCAGAACAAAAATTCAGTGCAAAGGAAGAGTGCAGATTTTTAGATGCGGATACATGAATTTGAAAATCCTGTTTCTTAAAATAAGGAGGGCTCAAGAGTGCTACGTATGGGCTAAAATATAATGTGGAATATAACTCAGATATGCAGATGTAAGAGTATCTTTCAGGTTTGGACGTTTGGTAAAAGCTTACTTTTTTTGTAAATAAATGGAGCTAAGAAGCCCTACTGGCACAGGCCGCATCTAACAAGAAACAGTCTCATTCTTCCACAAGATTTAATGGCTTCTAATGAAGATCTCAAACTTCAGTAGTAGGAGTGGAAACATCAATTGGAAAATGTATTCTCAATTTTCTCAAAATAATGTAGAAATCCTAGCTTTTTAGTGGGATCAAAGCTGGCCTTTGAGGAACAATTGGAAGAAAATAGAGTATTAGAAACATCTTGGTAGAAGCCAACAATGACATTTCCCCCAGCTTTTCCCATGTGTTTCAGGTAGGTGCAGATTTATTAATGCAGACAAGTGTTACCAATTGCACCCTGAGAGAGCATGTCCAGTCAAGCAGAAATCTAGTTTACATACCTTGCCTTCACCCCTCTGTGATTATTTTGCTCTCTATTAAATGGTTGGTTGGATTACTAATTAAAAAGGCAAAAAAAAAGGCTTTCCATATGCAATCGTTTCAGGGCCTTAATTTCCTTGGAGGTCTAACAGTGTGTGCTGTTGACACAGCTCAAACATTCACATCTCAGTTATCCTGAAAAAGTGCTGCAAATAGGATAATGAACTTAACACATGTATCAGCGTGGGAAGTCAGAGAGTGGGAAGTCGGTGCACCCCTCCAGCAGCAAAGAGTGGAGGATCCTGCCCTGCATGGGGACATCTGTGCAAACACACACTGCCATGCCTATCGAGACATCCTGCCCTGCTCCAGCACTGCCCTTTGTCACAAGGGGCTGTCACCAGTGTACACTGTGGCCCACAGCCTTGCAGGATGCTGGGCTCTGGGGACACCTTGTAAGATGGCAGCTGTTTTTCCGCAGATGCAATGAGATGGGGAAGGAAAAAAAAGCTCTCTGGTTACCCTGGTGAAACCAGCAGAAGATAATGGCAGGTGTGAGACCGTCTGGTGAATGTGACACAGAGGCTTTCCATTGTGTTTGCCTTATTTTTAAGCACACTGGCAGGTCTGTGTATATGTGTGAGCTCTTACCTCCTCTGAGCAGTCTCTGCCCAGCACACACCACTGCTACTGTGGCACATTTTATTTCCTCCTGCAGAGCACATGCTCCAGTGGCTGTGGCCACTCTTCAGAAAAGTACGAGTCGAGGGCTTGTACAGCCTGACAGAACACAGCTTTCTACAGAGATGAGAAGTGAAACGAAGTTGTAGGGGCAGGAAAGTGGAAGCTACTCTCTGGTAAAAAATCAGCGTGTTTAATTGTGCCCTTACTGTAGTTCAGTCCTCGGGTCCTCTGCCATCACATGGGAGGCTCCCAGCAAGGTACATCTGAGCAGGCCACCCCTGAGCCAGGGGGATGCCCCACAGGAAGAAGCTCAGTGGAGAAAAACCAGCTGCCATTTAAAGCTCTTGGCTTCTCTGCCAGGTTCAAGCACAAGCTGCAAGATGAGATAGTGACAGTAACTCTGGGGGCAGAACCCAGTGCTGGGAGATTTCAGATAGGCAGCCAGTGGCCTCCGCACTCCTTGTGTTCTTAGATGTTCTGAAGGGCCCTGAAGGGGACAGGCACCTTTGCCAGTTATTGATCACAGTCCTCCAGCCTCTCCAGTGCAACCCACATGTCTAACCCCGAGTTTGAAGGCAAAAGGAGTTTGCCCTTGTGATGCAGGATAGGTGAAATCATTGCTTGGGGATTGCCAGAGAGTGCTGTGTAAGAGCCTCGTGTGTTCATCCTCTGAACACGCCAGATTTGCTCAAACTTCAGAAGACAACCTTGTTGTCACCTCTAAGCTTCTCTGGAAAGCAACTGCCTGTTACAAATGGCACTAAAATTTACCTTCTGCTCTCTGCTTTCAAGATTTCTTGGGTCAGGGCAGCACCCTATAGGCAGCCAAGCAGTGTGGTGCTAGACCGTGACTTCTGACTTGAGGGGCACCTGCCACCGACACCACGTCTGCCCAAGGAAGGCTATGTAACCCTCAAGTAACCTATCTTCAACCAGAAAACAGCCCAAATCCAAGCTGCTTGCATGCCTTCCCAATTCTCCAGCTTGGCAGGAGAAATGGAGGTGGATAATAAACAGAAAGGGAACATGTTCTGCCTATCAAGCTGCCAGAGCAGTCACCATACTGCATGGGATATTTATTTGCTGGCCTAGGAGTAACTATGCAAGTGTATTCAGTTTTTGGGGAGAAAAAAGGACTTGTAGTCAGTATTTCAGTTAATGTCCCAGTATCCAGGCTTCTGAGGGGAAGGCAGAAAGAATCCAGTGGTCATGGTCACCCCTAGGCTGCTGGCTGTGGCTTCTTTGTTGTGCTTCCTCAGGTCCCCAAGGACAGTGCAGGTGGCCTAGAAAGTGGCCAAATGCCCTAAGTCCCTGTGCAAACAGGGATCAACAGTGATCTTCCCCTCTGTGCAGTGTTTGAGGGATGGGAAGGAGGGGGAGAGAGGATGGTGTCTCTTGGAAGGGGACGATGTCTGCTGGTGAACAGATGTCATGAGGGACCACGTTGCTGGTGTGGCCAAGCCCAGCTCAGTGCCCAGCCCTGTGGCTGGGCACCAGAACTGACAGATGCTCATTTGTGAATCCAGCCTGTGTGGCACATGCTTTTATAAATGTACACAGTGCTCCCAGGTCACAGTACTGATTCACCCAAATTTCCAAGAAAGGAAAACTTTACTTCAGATCGCTCTAGTTCTGTGTGCTGTAATAATTTCACTAGATAACTTCTGCTTTCACAAAAGGTAAGAACATTTTAACCAGATTATACATTATTGGGCAAACATTCTTGGTTTTGTTACATTTTTTTTACCTTTTTTTTTCCCCTCCAATGGTGTTCAACCAGCTTCAAAGTTTACATTGGGGAAAATAATTTCAAGAGTTTATAATTTTCAATTTTGTTCTTCCTACCTTTGTGCTACTGAATGCCAATACAACTGCAGATTTCTGTTTCATAAAAAGAGATTAAAGGCAATGTGGAATGTAACCTCCTTTGTGCCCAGCTAGAAGTTAAAGGCATTCCATTGTTTCGCTCTCCTGTGATTATAAAAATGCTGCCTTATATTGCAGTTTGCAAAAACATAAATAAATCTGTGGTTTTATACACATAGATGGTCACTTTAGTGTTTCAGAGGAAAGAATCTTTCCAGATTGTTCTGTCTGGGTACAGGAAAAATGTAATGAGTAATGCAAGCAAAAGAAGCAGCAAAACAGCAATTCTAACTACCCTACTCTAAAATGCCAAATGCAGGCAAGAAAACAGGGTTTAATCGGTATTTGCTCCAGTGTCTCTCAAAATAGGATTCCTTTTTTCTCCATTGGGACACATTTTATCATGGCACAAGTGCAAGTAAATAATGCACTACAGGTCATTCCTTGCTTTGAACTGTGGGTAACCAGCTTCACTGGGTACTTGGATGTATGTGACTCCTGCTGGTCCCTGGTCAGGCAGAGGGAAAATGTAAGAATAACTCTGCAGTCCTTCTGTCTGAGCTGATTTATTGCTCAAGTAAGTCTATCACTAATAATAGAGCAACTGAAGCCAAGGAGCACTGCAAAGCAAAGCAGGGATTTACAGCAACCAGAAAGCACGGATTTATTTAAATAGTCAGGAAGATAAATAATTGCAAATTGCAGCATAATTTAGTCTTAATGTCAGGTGCAAAGCATTAAGGAGCTAACCTAACAGCATATGCCTGTGCAGACTCACACAAAATGCTTGTCTGTGTCTTAAGGGTTTTGTTGGCATCCACCTCAATGATCCCCAAAAGCAGACGGAGCAGAGACCTGATCCAGCAAGGCTCTGGACGTCCCCAAGGACATACTTGGAGGTTGAGAGTTCTCAGCATCCTGCAGCACCAGTCTCCCATTTAGGATTGATCTGACTGCTCAAACTTCTGTTAAAAATGCTTTGTTACTAAATCCATTTGGAGAGATGAGCTGTATTCACTAGACAGACACTCCTCCCATCATATGCATTGTCTTATTTTATACACATAAGCTGTACTGACACTGGAGAAGACCACACTTTGTGGAGGATTTTGGGAAAGTTATTAGTAACTTGGAAAAAAATAAAAGCCATTTCAACAGCCATTTGTCTTTCAGGACCCCATTGTCACCACTCCCTGTTACTTAGAGTCAGGACAGGACTCTCACAGAGGCTTCTATTTACAAGTGCTGGATGCTGGTTTCAGATCTCTGGTACAGCACTGCTTGGTGCTGCTGGCTTTTCTGCCTTGGATCATCCATGTTTCGATTTGCTGCCATGCTTGTAAAGAAAGAGCCTTTAAACATGTCCCCTTTTCTCCAACTCTCTTTGGCTTTTCTCTGTTTATTAACTGTAGAGGCATAAATGCAGTGGTTTTTAGCTTAATTTTCTATTAAGAAACAAAAGGTGTTGAGTTGTTGTGGTTATGCAGGGCAAATTTAAACAGTATCTGTGGCAGCCTGGCTTGGAGAAACATTCAAAGAGTTAGAGTTAGAATAAAGACAGCAGAATAACAATGCATGGACTTAAAAGCACAGATTCTATCTCCTTAAAAAACATTCACTACTTTTAGCACTTTAAAGGTTGTTAAAATAACAGCCTGATGGCTGTGCCACCGCTAGCCTCAGAGGACAGTATGGAGGACAATGAGCTTCTGCTGCTTTGTGTCCATTTGCTGTAAACCACTGAGCGGGTCGGAAAAATGCTCCTCTTGGAAAAAGATACTCACTTGCCCTTAGTCTTGATGGGAGCTGTGACCTAACCTCTGATTCAGCACAGTCTTGTTTTCCAGGTTTCATCATAATAGCTGCTGAGCTGACACTCTATCTTGCTCAGATGTGTCAAGCCATGCATCAGCTGGTGATGCCCTAACCAAAAAAGTATTTAAGCAATTTTCTCTGAAAATATTAATATTGCTAAATTAACCCCTTGGGCAGCACACTCTGTCAGTGATTCTGGCTATGCAGCCTTTATCTAAACACCTTGGCAAGCTTAAATCAGTGTTTCTATGGCAAATCTTCACCCAGTTTAAATAGACATGATTTATCTATTTTAAAGCTATGCTATTTTACACCAGCCAACATAATGGCTCTTTCTTCCCAGCAAACAATCCTGAAAGATTTATTAGATTGAGTTTACCTGAGATGTACACCCCAGATGATTTTGCAAGATCATCTATGCTATCTTAATGCGGAAAGAAGGAGTTTTACTGTTATTGTATTAAATGGTTTTGTTTTTATCTTCTTAGAGAAATTATTTCACTTGATTATCATGGAAGAATTTCATCTGACATTGAGTTTAGGTGCACCTGAATTCATTATACTGTCTGATTTATATTTGATATAAAATGACAATAGCTTGAAACTGTATTGACAGATCTTTACTGAAGATAATTACTCAACAAGAATCATTCTGAATGAATTACATTGAAAATTCACTTCAATTTTACAGCACTCCAGCGATAAGAAACATAACTATACACATTTCCTTTGCTAAATTGTAGCTATAATTTTGTTTAAAACTCTTTGAGTTCTTTCAGGTAAATTTGAGCTCCCCAGAGAAGCTTGTAACACCTAAGCTCAACTTCTGAGACTTGATTAAGTCACTATTCAAGATGATATTACTACAGGCAGATGTCTTGCTCTTTTCCCTGGGATGGCAGGTTGTCAGTTGTGTCAAGGAGACAGTTTTGTGGGAAGGGTGGGAAAAGCGGCCACCTTCCCTGCTCTTATCCAGAAGAGGGTTTGTTCCCCATTTGCAGAGCAGGTAGGGAACTGGTCGCTGCCATGTGTGTCTGGTGATGTCTCCCTCCGCCCAATCCCAGGAAGGAACTGGAGGACCCAGGCTGCACCCCAGTCCCTCTCCTCTGGCTGTTTCAGTCTGTGACCACCATGGGACCAGCTGTAGGTTCACAACTGAGCATCTGCATAACTTTGGGATTACAGAGGCCTTA
The DNA here is from genome assembly GCF_000691975.1 of Corvus brachyrhynchos. Taxonomy (NCBI): domain Eukaryota; kingdom Metazoa; phylum Chordata; class Aves; order Passeriformes; family Corvidae; genus Corvus; species Corvus brachyrhynchos. Next base: position 556,439 of record NW_008237353.1, read on the forward strand.
TGCTCAACACTTTGCAGAACCAGTGCATAGAAATAAGAAATATTTCTTTTAACTACAGTGGGTACATACCTTTTACCTCAATAGATTGCAATAATTTATTCTCTCAGTTTTGATCTCTTTCTACTAAAGAGAGCTGCCATAAGTGGAAATCTAATATACGCCTCCTATATTCTTAATCTATTAAAATTCATTTGAAAACACGGGTAATATGTGTGATATAATGGTTGTTATCCGTCTTGTGTTCTTTGGCTAGAAACTGGCATGTGTGGAACCGGCTTTCCAATATTACCTTTTAGAGAAATTTTCTAAAATTATATTCAGCCAGGATATAAAACAGCAAAAAGGAGAAAAAAATTTAATAGTAAACCATGGGAGGGGAGAGGAAGGAAGAAAGGTAAAATATCATCAATACCTCTGAAATACAATTGTGGTGTGTTCACACAGAGAAGGCATTCAGCGTCCACAATGGCTTGACCTAGTAAGCAGTGTAATTGTCTCTCAGACATATTGTAGTAGTATTTATCTCATATCATGTTTAAAAATTAGTTGAGTCACAAAAGTCAGAAATGAAGAATAGTGATGACAGGAATACAGAGGTCGAAGACAGAAGAATAGGGAATGATCACACTGAGAAATCATACTGAGAGTGAGTGTGCTGCAGATAAGTTAATTCCTTCATAGATTATTAATTAAAGGTTTATTTCCTTGTGTTGAAGTATCATTGTCCTAATGGATTTAGACAGAGAGGAAGAAAAGGAAAGAATGGGGTGGATGTAACTCATCATCAGGAGAGGAAAGCCACTGCATGTAATACAGTCCTTCCATCCACGTCGTCTGTCTCTCTTAGTAAAACACGTCTGGATTTTCCTCAGCATCTTAGAAATAATTTACATTATTGTGCTTCAGCTGGTTTATTAGTATTCATCTTCCTCTTAGCCAAATGGGATTGTTTATTGAGAAGCATTACTGCACATCACTGACTATCCAAGCTATTTTAGTTTGGCTGTGCTTGCTTCCTTCAAGTCTCAAAGGTTTCCAGCTGCTTGTGCTAAGGATCTGAGCCAGCAAATTGTTGGTACCCACCTAAACATTGACTGCTAGGGGTTTATATGGCTCTTCACAGGAATGTGTACCACAGGCTGCTGTCACTTTCTTGTTGCTGTTCCCACCTGTTCTACCAGCCCCGCAAAACTCTTCATGAGGGATGTTATGTTCAAGGCATTATCTGTGTGGGGAAGAGGAGGGGGTCACTGCCTTAGAGGCCATGCACATGCTCTTTTCTTATTCTTCACCTCTAAAGGCACAGCTTCTCCTCTCCACTTTTGCTCTGCTGGCTCCAGTAGGGTTGTCCTGATTTGTTCCATTCTGAGAAACTAGAGGAACAGTGGTCTTTTGAATCCCCCTTTTGCTAGCACCACTGTGCTAGCAAGCTGTGTAATTACCAGCTGTGTAATTATATTAATTTCAGCTGATAAGTTGATTGATGCTGATTTGGTGAGAAGTGAATCAATTTCGATATTGCAAAAGTTGCTGTACCTTTTTTGCATTACCTTATATCACATGTATTTTCCTGTCTCTATTATAACACACCTTTCCAGACTTAATATGGGTTTGCAGAATTCCCAGTAGACCCTGGTTAAACAACTGTGTATTTTGTGCAAATTTGCTCAGCCTTTCTAGGAAAAAAAAAAATACTATATAGGACAATGCAAAGGATTTTTCCACATGTTTTGCCTTACAAAAAGCAAAGTCTTACGTGGGAAGCTGGCTCCTTGCTTTTGCTCATTGTCACAACCCTAATTACAGACCTGTGAATTAGATGCAGGAGTAGCACTGATAAATTCTCCGGCACGTTTTACTGCCAGTCAAGTATTTTCATGCATGAGTTATTATATAAAAAGTCATAAACCACCTGAAGGAGAGAGCAGAAACCTCACTGGAAAAAGATGCATGTGTGTTGGCCAGCTGTTGTTCCACCAGGAACCAATTTTCTTCCAGTACAAATTCCCATTGTAAAAGCTAATTTGGAAGCTGCTGAACTTTTCATCCATGTAGATTTTGCAAAAAGAAGATGAGGGGAAAGGGGGTATAGTTCAGCATGTGGATTTAGTCTACCCTGTGGAAGACAGGATGTCGTGGAGAATTCTTAGATGTCTTAAGGAATAAAAATAGTAGTCATAGTCTATTCAAATATGTTATATTACACTGATAAAGCATAAATCTGGTTTCAAACAGAACTGCTGGCCATTAAACTAATTGTGTTCCTCATCTTTGGGAAAGGAAATATATCTTGGCGTGGTCCAATAACACAGTATTTTAGAAGAATGATTTTTAAAAATAAGATTAAAAGCAAAGAAATATTCAAAAATTTTAGATCCTACAGAGGGGTAAAAAAACACGGAAAAAATCCCACCCATCACAGAGCCTTAGAAAGCAGGAATATCATTGAACATCTAGTTGTGAAGGATCATGAGGTTATTTCAACCAAACCATCCTAAAGTGAAAATTCTACTGTATTATCCCCCCAAAAAAATAAATTAAACTACAATGGGGCATACATAAGGAGGAAATCAAAAGAGCTGAAATGGAAAGGCCAAATGTTTGGTGGTGGAGGGAAGAAGCACAAAAAACAGTAGCAAGAAGGACAACAGCACATCCTTGAAGGGCATCAGAAGGACAGAATTTGGAAAAGAGTGAGAATACAGGTAGTTAAAAGGGTCACTTCAGAAACATGGATGTGGCATCTACTCAAGACAGATTTGTTTTTCTTTTTTATGGATGATGTCTAGAGGTACTATTCAAAACTGTGGAAAACAAAAGTGTTGAAAGAACTGGACGAAGTGGAGAATAGAAAATCTCTAGAACTCTGGAGCCTGGTGAACCATGTAAGTGACAAAAGGGCTGAGTTAGTAGTAGAAGCATTCATCTGTCGTTCAAACAGGCATTACCCTGGGACACCAGAAGCTGTCACATATACCTGGTGTTCGAAAGTTCTAGGAAGTAAGATGACTTCAAACCACAAAGTCTTTTCTCTGAACTTCGTAAGTGAAACCACAGCAGATCACAGAACAATTGGGAGACGTGGTAATCAGATACTGAGTAACGAGAAGGTATTGTAAGAGGTGTTCAAAAGGAAAATCGTAACTGGGAGTAGAAGGTAGGCAGGCAAAATGGAGGATAAATGGAGAGAATGGATGGATTTGTTTTTCAAGAAGGCCTTTGCAAAGCTGTTATCACTATTAGGGTCTAGAATCTAGGCTTTTCATAGTATTTTTCTCTGGCCCTCTGTCTTTGAACCTTTGCTGATCTACACTTGCCAACCTCAACTGATCTGGGTCAGAAAAGGCAAAAAAGGAATATAGAACTGTAGTGAGAGAATGTTTGCAGATAGGCTGCAGAAAATCTGAACAGAGTTTAAGGTAGCAACTTCCTCTGGGTTTGGCATTTGGTGAAAGGAAGCCCAAGAAAACCTAGAGTATGTCAAAAGATGGATGGAATATCTTTTTTTTTTGAAACAAATCTGTACTTGGAAGAGAACACAGAGCAGTAGATGATTCTGGTTTTCATTTTCCCTATGTCTTATATGTTTGTAACAGCCTTTTGTAAATAGTGAACAATTTAAAATATTAAAGTGATGTTAGAACACTCTGAGTGACAAATAGGACTTCACCTGGGACATCAAATTGAATTGGAGCTGTCCCTGGTCTAAAAAGAGAGAGCACATAGATTTCTGGGAGAGAAGAAGGAAACAGCTTTGTTTGGGCAAGAACATGGATTTTCCTTCTTCAAGAAGTGAGGGAACATTGGACCGCTGGAGCATTAGAAGGAAATTCTTCTAGCAGGAAGACATCCCTTAGTTATCTACTACAAAATTTCTTCTGAGTCCTGTAACGCTATTTATATTGTGGCAATACAACTTCCAGAAAAGGAATTTTGGTGGAAACTTCTAATACTGAACATTCTCACTGAACCATAGCTTATGCTGTGAAGAAAACTTCATGAGACAAATAGTGGAGATTCTGACTATACCCCTTATTTTTATTGCTGTTTGTTCTAAGGCATCTCCCAAGTCAAATTTGCAAGACTAGGTTTCAAGTTACTCACACTTTATGATAAATCTGAGAGTAGCACCAAGGTTTAGGGCTTTTATCCTTTCAGTAATGTTCTTATCTTTCAAGGTCTGAGATAAAAAGTTGGATTTACCCAGCTTCCCTTGCATCACTATCTGAGTTTGAGGCAAGTTGTTTTGGGGAATGTGGATACAATTACACTTGATTTTAGTATGAGGGGTTTTTTTCTTGTTTTTGTTGGAAAGAACATTGGATTTGGCTTATGTTCTGAAACACTTTATCTTGTGGTTGCAAACCGGAATTTTGAGTTGCATATATAGTTTTGCTTAAACTCATATCACACTGTACCTGGACTTTCTGAACTATTTTTATGGCAATTCTGTGACTTACCACTTGAAATAACTAACAAGGTAAATGCATGAGATCCAAAATTATTTCAGGTGCTGTCTCACAGGTAAGGAAACTCATACTGAAAGAATTAAAGGTAATATTAGTGATTTAATTCTAGAAAACCATAACTGGCAATGAAGACATTGTCATTGATCTTACAATGTACTGGACTTGCATTATTTCTCCAGACTGATGTGGAGATGCTCTTTCTTACCTTGACTTATAATAGACGTATCCCAGGAATTGGAAGCCTGAAGGCTGGACGCTGAGATCAGATAATATGAAGGATGTGTGACTGCTGCACAGTAATGGCTGTCATATAAAATAAAAATTTATTAAAATAGAGAGTGAAGAACATCCATGCTGGAAATGTCCTATGATCTGATCTTGGCTTATGGTACAGCATAACTGGTTAACCTGCAGCTTTTTTTGCAATGTAATTATGCCAAATTATCAAACGGAAGTATGCTGTTTAATAGTAGTAGTGAGACAATGTACTAAAGATGTGCCAACACTGAGGAGTGTAGTCCATTAAAACAACAACAAAAAAACCCAACAACAAAATCTCTAATGGACCATCCCCTATGTTCCTTAAAGAGGTAAAATCCTTTATTTGCCCTCACTGGAGCAAGGGCAAACTGCCTAAGTAAGACATATGGGACTGGTTTATGTATGTGTTATCATTCTTCCCCCAGCTTGACTGAAATGACCCAGTATCTCAGCCCAGCCTGTCTGGCAGCAGAAACTCATGAGCTGTTTTTCCACTATTTGACCCTGACACCAACAAATAAATCCCAGGGGCTGAAAAGGACAGTTAGAGAAAGAAGAACAAGAAAACATATGGCAAGATCAAGAGATGTGTCTGGTTTGCAATCTGAAGAAATACACCTTAAGATTTTCCTTCTTGCTCTGAGAATGCAACTCAATCTTCTTGCTGCCACAGAAAAGCTTGGTCACCCTTCATAGATAAAGTAGTCTGCTTATCTCATCAATTCCCACTCACCCATTACTTATTTCACAAGTTAGAAAGCTGTCAGCATTGCATAAGAACCATCAGCATGAATATTTGATGACCACAGCTGCCACAAGCATAACAAACCTCATATACTGCTAGCAGCCATTAAATATTCTGTTTACTCCATAAATGTACACTTTTAGAAATCTATGGAGAGACACTGTCCAAGGAGATTTGAAGCTGGGTATTTAATATGAATCTTAGTTTTGAATATAAATTATAAACTTCCCTGAGAATCTATACAGCATTTACATCCTCAGTGCATATTTCTGCATTTAATGAGTGCTTAGAATGCAACATCATTTTTTGCTTCTGACTATTGTGTGATGAAATGCAGTGACTTTTCAGTTTACGCTCCACTGGAATGCACTTGAAAGCCGCATGAATATGTCTGTGTTTTAATAGGCACCAGTATTTTAAAAGGGTGGAATAACTTAAAATTGTTTTTTATGAAATACTAGGTTGTAATTGCATATCTTTTCCAATTTTTAATCCTGTTAGAACTTCAGCAGCTTTGCTTTTATGCACGAAAATCTCCCTGGATTTGTAAGCAGATTTCTTTGTGTTTTGCTATCTATGTTTAATGCAGCAGAGATTTAATTTATCTGTGCTGGAATGTGCTCCAGTGGCTTATACAGTGAATAACGACAACTCTTAAGAGTTACTTTTAGATATTAAAAAAACACCCAAATTTTCAGCCTGATTTGTATTCTATTTATTTTTTATTACAAAACTCAAAAAATGTTAAAGGTTTGAATTAGAAATCCACTCAAAAGTGTTTGTTATGTACCAGTACTCAGCTTGTGAGACATTTAAGTGAAGACACCAAACTGAGGCAATGATGCGGAGAAAGTTTGGCACTCAGTAAGTCCCCCATAGAGAAGCTGTTGAGCTTTCTTGAGAAAAAAAAGCTATTTATTTCAGTAAAGATATTGAGTACTAAGTTTTTCTTACATTATTTTCATTCTGGTCTTCAAAAGAAAACTATTTTCAGAGGAGTCCTGGAAAGCAGGAAATAAAAACGGGCAGTGCTCAGTCAGGGGCCGGAGCAGACAGAGATGGTATTCGTGGGGGAACCAAAATGAGCACCACACACAAGTTGGCGATTTGATGTCCACCACGGCCATGCCCACGGAAAGGGCAATAGTATTCCTTCATCTTTCTACACTGTTGTTCCTAAAGGCTACAAGACAGAATGGAAAACCTGCCTGGTGATAGTTAACATGCAGGTTTTACCATTTGAGATGAAACATCCTTCAACCAATGTTTACATGGTTTACAGATTCCAAAACTTGCCACATTTGCCAGAAACCTCTGTAAACCTATTAACCACACTCTGTGTACTTTCACAGACTTTTGTGGCCATACTTATGATGTACATTCTTCATCTAATATCAGATTATTTTGCACAAATTTTATGTGAAGTCCAGTTTAAATAGCTCACAACTAGATATATATAGTTTAAAAACCATAAGCAATGAGCAGAAAAACCTTAAGAAGATTTATTCTTACACTCATCAAAAGAAATAAAAAATTCCCTGTTTCAGCTGTGTACGTCAAAAAGCAGGGCAGTGGTAGCAGTCTGAATTCATCATGCTGTGTCGCCACTCAGGAACACTGGCCTTTTCTTCTTTGCTAACAAAGGCTATGGATCTGATTGAGCTGGATATTTTAAATCTGCATCTTTAAAAAAATTTTTGACACCATTTTAGTAGACAGGGAAAACAATGCAAAACATTCAGAATGAACATGAAGTATCAGTTGTACCTTTAAAAATTATTTTTCTGCTCCTTGCCAGTGTTTCTAGTATCTCTCTAGGAGCCTGAAATTAAACCATTTCCCTGTTGATTTGGGTTGACTTTTTCCGATTGGAAAGAAAGAAAAGAATATGCTTTCCTTTTTTTCTTCTTTTTCTAGCATTGCAAAAGCCCCACAAGGATCCTCTTCAAAGAAATCTGATCAGTGATTTAACACAATATAAAATGTTATGTAAAAGCACTAAGAAATATTCTCATAAAAGCCATTTGGGAACAAAAAAAAAGAGTCAAAAACAAATGTTTCAGCCAACATTTCCAAAGGAAGATCTATCATTTTTATTATTGTTATTTTTAGACTCAATCTTTTTCCTCGTTCAAGCACATGAAGAATTGGCTTTTCATATGCATCTTATGCCAGAACCCAAGCTGGGAACAAGGTGCTTGTCTGCTCTTCAGCATTTGATATGCTGGAGTTGAGGATCCTGAGGGAAGGGAACAAGGCTCAAAGCAACTTTACAACCCTGGTTTTCAGGATAGCAGGCTTTGGACTTGGATGTGCTTGGAAGAATCCTACAGAAAACATCCCTGGGGAAAAAGAGAGGTCCAGGGGAGCTGATTGATTTTCAAGGATCATCTGTTCCCAGCACCAGAATGGTCCATCCCAATGAGCAGGATATCAAGCAAAGGTGGCAGGAGATCTGCATGGATGAGCAAGGAGCTCCTTACCAAATTAGAATGTAGAAAGGAAGTACGCAAAAAGTGGAAGCAGATGCAGGTGGTCCAGGAGGAATACAGAGTGAGGGTGCAGGGATGGGGTAAGAAAAGTCAGCCCATATGGAGTTGAATCTTTGAGGGGAGGTGAAGGGTAAGAAGAATAGCTTCTCTGAGTACATTAATAGGAAAAGGAAAACCAGGGAAAATATGGGCTTGGTGCTGTATGGGGCAGAAGGGCAGGAGACTTGGTAGCAAAGGGCATAGAAAAGCTCAGTGCCTTCTTCCCATTGGATTTTACTGTAAGACTGGACTTCAGCAATCCAAGGTCCCTGAGGCCAGAGGGAAAGCCCAGGGCAAGGAAGATGTACACTGTGCAAGAGGACTGGGTTAGGGAGCACTTAAACAAACTGGACACACTTGAGACCATAGGACCTGGCAGGGTGCACTCACAGGCACTGAGGGAGCAGACTGATAAATTGTGAAGCTGCTCCTGATAACCTTTAAAAGATCCTGGCTTTTGGGAGAGGTACCTTGGGAGTGGAAGAAAAAAGAAAAATGTTGCTCCCTGTCTTCAAGAAGGAGGGTCTGGGGAACTACAGGCCAGTCAGCCTCACTTAGATCCCCAGAAAGTTAATGGAAAAACTCATCCAGGAACAACCTGATAGCTTTCTACAACGATATTAGTGTGTTAGGTTATGTGATAGGCAGTACAAGGGAGGGGGCTAGATGATTTTAGCAGGAAAAAAAGTGGGAAAATAGCAGGGCAAAGATATAAAAAGGGGAGGTTGTGTATAAACTGTTGACTGGTCAGTATGGTTGTATGGCTGTGCCCTGCACCTGCATTCTGTCCTGAAAAAGATGAGACTGTTTCATGCAGAGAAGAGAAGGCTCAAGATGAGCCTTGTGTGTAAAAATATCTGAAGGAAAGACGTGACAGGCTCTTTTCAGTGGTGCCTAGTGACAGGACAAGAGAGAATGGGCACACACTGAAACAAAGGAATATCCATTTAAGCCTAAGTAAAAGCTCCTTCACTCCGAAAGTGGAACACTGGGATAGGTGTCCAGGGGGGTTGTGAAATCTCCATCCTTCAAAGCCCAACTAAAAATGGCTCTCAAAAACTGTAGTAGTTGTCCCTACTTTGAGAAGGGAGGTTGGACTGGACGATCTCCAGAAGTCTCTGCCCACCTCAACAGTTTTGTAATTTGGTGGCATCAGTGTAGCTGAGGTGCAGCGCAGCACAAGCTGGGAGCACAAGACATCCTCCCCTGTACCGTCACCTCCAGCAGCTCCACAGCTGGAATTGGGAAGGAATTGGTGAGCACATTGCTTGCCTCTGAAGGAAGGAGCAGAAGAGCTGACAAGGAAGAGCTGCAGTCTGCCCCCCACAAGTGGCAGTGGGGAAGCTTCAGCTGTGCTCCCAAGGCTGGTGTTGCCCTGTAAGTGCTGGTGGACATCTTCCTGCTGCTGCAGATCTCTGCCCCTCACCCTGCCCCAGAGAGGCACAGCTGCCTCTTGGCATGCACCTGGTGCAAAGCCTCTTCACAGAATCACAGAATCTTTGGGGTGGAGGAGACCTTAAAGACATTCGGGTTCAAACCCCCTGCCAAGGGTAGGGACACCATCCACTAGATAAGGCTGCTCAAAGCCCCATTCAGCCCATCCTTGGGTGGGTTAGGGTGTCCAGGGATGCTGCTACAGAAATAAGACACAGGCATGAACACCTTCCCCACTTTGCAGGAAGTGATGCAGCTGGGAACATTTCCCAGACTGCTGCCAGCATGGCAGCTGCTCTTGC
>NW_008237353.1:566450-570240 GCF_000691975.1 Corvus brachyrhynchos
CTGGCCACACTGCTTGATCCAGAGGGGGAGGTCACTTGTGAGGGTCCAGATGCCTTTCACACCCCATTCCCAGCCACAGACCAGGCTCCTCTCAAGAGACATCCCACTTTAGCATAGGGTAAATATTATTTAATCTAGTAAAATTCCTTCAGATTGCTCTAGACTCTTTAAAAAAAAAAAAAAAAAAAGGCTGCCTGCTAATTTTGGGCAGTTGTTACTGAGACAGTTAAATCCAAGGGGAATTTTATTGGCCTTCTGTAATGCAAGTTAAATATAGGGGCAGCACGAATTTCCCTCCAGGCCAGATAGGTCTCACATAAAACACTTTGCAGGCATGCACACCCCATAAGGCAATGCCGGGTATTTCACCCAAGTAACAACACTCTCCAGTATTGCAGCAGCCCTGTGTGTGAGTGAGGGTGGCTGATTCCCTTTGTCTGTGTTTCATTCTTATGCTACTGTGACAAAGTCTGTGTACCATCATTCTTACTCCTACCTGATCATTCCTCTTCTTTGATCCTTTCTAGCACCGTGGAACCTAGCTCATACTTACGCCTTTGTGTGGAATTACTTTAATAATTTCATCTGGACTACTCCAGAATTCCACTGGCACACCTGAGAGAATTCTCAGTTTATTTACCTATTTTGTAAAGTTCTGGAGTTCACTCTCTCATTCATTAAAATTCCATGGGAGATGTTTATTTTGCCTAGCACTCAGTGTAAAGTTAAATTGAAACAAAATTATAGGAAAAAAAAGTGAATGGGTAGCTGCATTTCCTTTTCCTTGATTAAAGCAAATTGGTCTGTCCTGCAAGAACTCCTCTTTGGACAAACCAAAGACCTCCACACCTTGTGCAGACATCTAAAGGTCCCCAAAGAAAAGTTCCTGTTCCAGTGTGAACTACTACTCTCATGTAAGTACTCACATACTCACAGCTTGCAGCCTAAACAGGAGGGGAACAAAAGATGTCTGGTATGAAAGAGCAGGTCAGTGGAAATTCTACAAGAAACTTTTCAGATGTTTTTCAAATGAGCTCACTGTGTTAATCACTGAGCTTTTTTTTTTTTTTTTTTTTTTTGTTTGTTTGTTTGGTGTTTTTTGGGGGTTTTTTTTGTAATGGTTGTGTGTTCTGGTAGAGTAGAAGAGGAGTGTGCTACAACCAGGCTTGGATTTTGTGTGCCTTACTATCTTGGCCAAAGAGAAACACTCCCTTGAATTTTTTTTGTCCTTTATTTATAGGTAAAATGAGATCCTAGACTGCACTGAAAAGATGTGTATTGCACCAAACTGTAACTATCTTGGTAGCAAGATACTAAGTGAATTAAATATGTAATGTTAAAAAAAGAGTGTGCTTGTAACAAATGCAACTCTTAAACCTGACATTTCTGCAGGATAAAGGAAGACAAAGAGTTCCCATTAGCTTTCCTACCTTCAACACTACATGTCACCGTGAATGGAAGTTCACAAGAGTAATTAGATACCTTAAGGATGAGGTGAAGTTCCCAGAGAATATTGATTTTTAAGTAGCAAATATATGTTCTTGCTTACTTTGTTCAATACAGATTTCTTCTTTTCTCTCTGCAGAAAACCTTGCTGGGAGAATATTTTCACTTGCCTTGGCCATACTGATGCAAGTTGGGTGCCACAGCAGAGAGGTCCAGGTTTAATGCAAGTGCTTGATTTAAGTATGGGCTGCAGAGCTGGGGCTCTCATTGCAAAACTGCATCCAGAAAATCAGAATTTGGAGGGGAATGGAGAATGGGGCTGCTATACTTATAAACACCTACAGACTGACAGATTTTACATGATCTGGAACACATTGTCATTGGGTGTCTCAAGAATAATCTAAATTGTAGTAAGTTATTTTTTATTATTAATATATTTTATTATTTAAATAATTCAAATGGTTTATGTAAAATCTGTGGAAAATCTGTTCTCCCTGTGTTTGGGTGGCTTGAAGGAAGAGGTTGTGCCTCAGTTTCCTCAGGTGGGGAATTCCTTCAAGAGGGACCCATTTCTGCTCTTCTTTTGGGGAAGAAGATTGTCCACTTTATTGTAACTGCTGGAGGTAAATGAATTAATAGCATGAAAACAGCCAGAAAGACAGAAACACAACAGCAAGGACAACATACACACCCAGTTAAACTCAGGATTTGTTCCAGAGGTGAAAATATGAAAAAAGCCTTACAAGCCTATTTCTTTGTTTTGTAAGCTGTGTTTTCTGAAAAGCATAATTTAAAGTCTATGCTTATTCTGTTCTAACCTTTTTCCAGTAAAATAAATAGTAAAAATAAGAATTTTTAACCCATCCTCACGCCACTGGCTTTTGATATTGAAAAAGAAGTGAGTTTGAAGTAATCATCTTGTACAAAGGAGAAACTGTATTGTCTCAATCATGTCTTAGAGCCTTTGTTTCAGAAATATTACTCTGCAGCATTCTCCTGTGCCTCCTGCAGATATCAATAACACTGTGTCGCTCAGACCAGACTATCAAATGAATTTACCAAACTAACTGCAGAGTAGAATTAATTGAATCTTCCTCACGGCCAAGTGTCCTATCATCCCCACACAGCAGGTAAGTTGGGCAGCTGCTGTAAAAACTGAAGCCATGTGCCTAGCTTAGTGGTGATAAGCAGAACTGATTTCTGTGCAAAAACATTTGATGCAATGTTCCTTCATCTACAGAGCTCCTCCATCCTCAGTTTATATTTCCTGTCCACTTTAAATCAGATGCTTGTACTGGTGAGCTCAGCTAACCCCAATTGTTGTAGGTTTGCTACTTGCAGTGTGAACACCTCTAAGCCAAGGTAACTGTGCCTGTGTCCACGAGGAAAAGACTCTCTTCACGGTCTAGGTGTGTCAGCAGCACCAAAAAGGGAAGGTGCAGCCTGTGAACAGACCTCTCCCGAGAAGCTGTCACATCAGCAGCAGCAGCCAGACATCGTGTGACACTGCGCCGATGCTGTGCCCGATTTGTTTTCTTGCTGCCTTCCTGCAAAACTGCAGCCATCAGTTTTGCAGTTAATTGTCTTCTTGGAAGTGACACACCAGGAAATTCTGATTGAAACACCTGCTTAGCAGGCTCTTCTCAGTTACATGCAGTCTGGATCAATCAGTAAAGCTGTGCTATGAAGAGTCATTTCATTTTGTGGAGGATTTTGATATTGCAAAATCTGGTTTCATTTCAAATTGGAATGAAACCTAAATTTCAACATTTTTTCCATGAAAGGGAAAACCCTTGGGTCACTGCATTTCTGGCAGGCTGCTGAACACGGGAGGGTGCTGGCAACCCTCAGTCTCTCATCCCGGGGCTTTCCATGTGACTGGCAGGACTGGGATCAGTGAGCCTGAAAACCACAGGGTCTCCCATTTTCCCAGGCAGCTGCAAGGCTGCAAATCAGTTATTCAATTCATCATTCCCCAGCAGTCCACATGGTGATCTCTGGAGAGCTTGGTGTTGTATCCCTTCTCTCCCTCCTTCTTGTGTGATTTGGTTCAGTCTGCTGTATCTCTTTGCTTCATGTCTTTGGATTTCTAGATGTATTCCCCAAGTGCAGACCCTCTCTGAGCATTCCCTTATGAGAACTGGGACCTTGCTATTCCATCAGCCTTGGTATTCAGTAGGAGTTTTGGAGTTGAGTGCCAAGTTTATGAGCAAAAACTTTGTAGCTGATTTGCCTTTGGTGCCAACTCAGAACTTTAGTCAGGGTGAACTTGACCTCCATGTAATGGTCTGCTGCTGATGATGTGGATCCTGAGACCAGTCTCAGGTCTCAGAAACTCCCTGAT
>NW_008237353.1:570324-590671 GCF_000691975.1 Corvus brachyrhynchos
CAGGTCTCAGAAACTCCCTGATGGCTTAATCAACCTCTTTCCCAGAGCACCAGCTCTGTGGGTATTCTGGCAGGCCGCCTCCTCAGGGACACATGATAGCTGAAGTGAATACTGCAGCCTTTGCATGAGGTTTCCAACCACATCCCAATCCTCCCCCTTACAGCTCCTTCAACACTATTTTAGGCAGTACAAGAGAAATACAGATCTAGGCAAAACAATAACATGTCTGTGTGCCATACCACGCCTCAGTTTTCTCATCATGCTGAACATTTTTGAGTGCTTTCTGGGGTCTTGCTCTCAGAAATGCAGAGCCTCTTATCTCTGGACCTGACCCTACAACATGGACCAATAGTTTTCCTCTCCTTTTTGTAAGCCCTAACCCCTTGTTTCATCCAACATTAATAATAAACAGTCAAAATGATGCCATTTGGCACTATTTTCTTTATCATATCTATTACACTGTCTAAATCTATTGAAAGCGCCAGTGACCCATCTAATCCCTTACCAAAGACAGAGCTTCACCTCTGTTTCATCTATAGCATGCAGATTTCATTTATCCATCCATTACCCAAGCACAAGTCCCAGCAAAAGTCTCTGAAGACACAAGGTCACACAGCACTAACAACTGGACATTTTCTGTAATCAGTCTCTTCAGAAGATTTAGTGTGGATGAATCAACTTTCTCCAACAGGCAGAAAATACTTCCTTCAGACAATTTCTGACCACTTGTGATTCACTCAGAGATTGAGAGTGCCAAGTGATTGGAAGAGCAAAAAGGGTTTCTAAGGATGTGAGAGGCTGCCACCATTCTCAACTATGAATGTACCTGAGGACATGAGATGCTGCATTAGACTATTGTGTGAACACAGACTCATTCTATACCTACCTCAAGAGCCAAAGCATGCTTTTAAGGACCTTGTCTGAGCATCTTCACCTGAAGTCAAGGAGGGTTGATGGTGTTTAACATTTCTGAAAAACAGGCCTAACATGCACTGGGTTATGCTGACGTTCAGCCAGGGGCTTAAAGAATACAGTCTTTTCACTCCCTCAGGAGCATTGGGCCAGTCTATTTTCTTGCACAAAACAGTACTAAGAATTTATATATTATTTGCAAGGTGACAGACATTTGATGGAAACCTTCATCTGTTGGTTTGGATACAGGTCTGCTTTCGTGATCTTTTTTGTTTAGTTGGTTAGTTTGTTTTGGTTTTGTTCAGGTTGGGGGGTTTTTTTGCTTATTTGGTTTTTTGTTTGTTTGTTTTTTGGTTGGTTTGTTGGACCATCTAGAAACTTTCTATGGGAGGATACCAGAAGAGTTTAGCTTGTTTACCTTGTCAAAACCAATGCTGCAAGAGATTATGGGAGTGGTATATAAACACTGGGTAAACAGTGGAAAGATCGCTGACATGACAGGACTAGGTTAGTTAAGAGAAGTTCAGCCTGGAAGAGAGACGTTTCTAAATAGACAGTATCTTTTTAGAGGAAATAATAGAAAGAATTGCCTTACCCCTTCCTTTAAGACAGAGATTTGTCATTTATATGAATTCAGATGCAGTGTGTCTGCAAGCCACAGAAGGGAACAATAATCAGACACACAGAAAATCGTCTCAGCTCTAAGGTCCTGGAAGTATCCTTTCCACAAGAGTCTGGGCTATTGAACTGACAGAAAGCTGCTGGAAAAGGAATGTTACTTGAACTTAAGCCTGCTCATGGTGAATTCATTTGAAAATTCAAGCAGATGACTTCAGGGAAATTATTATTATGTTGCTTGCTTAGCTGCAGCTGTTATTTCCTTTTTGTATAGTGTAGACAGATCTTTACGGAATGTTTCCCAGCACCTTCTGTGATAATTGACAGCTGTATGTAAACCGCCTATTGTTTCAGATAGCACAACATTTTAATTGCATGTTTCACATTAGAAATGGATTGAAAAATGAATAGACAAATAAAGCAGTAACGTATTTAGAATTTGTTTAACTCATTCAGTTTTTATATGTACTCTTGGGTCTATTCTCCTGCCACATGCATGTGAACCTAAATGGTGTTTAATGGAAGCTTTGTGAAAATGCTGAGGAATAACCACTCTGCTCTGGAATTCAGGCAGCACTTTGATATTGTACATGAGCTCATGAGAGACTTTTTATCCAAAGGAATATTGTCTGTCTTATTTCCTTTGCCCTGTTATCTTTGGAGATTATTTATTTTTAATAAGGCAGTGGCATCAAAAAATTGCAGAGCTAGATTGTGCTGCCTACGCAGAATGGTGTGTAGGAGTCTAATGACTGTTTTTCCTCTAAAAAAGGTCCCACAAGTATGCAAACTGCCCCCAGATGACCCTGCCAGGATGAAGGCTGAATCAGAGAATCATTTAAGTTAGAAAAGACCTTTAAGATCATTGAGCTCAATCATTTACCCAGCACTACTGAGTCCACCACTAAACCATGTCCTCAGGTGCCACATCTACACTTCTCTTAAGTATCTCCAGGGATGATGACTCAACCACTTCCCTGGGCAACATCCTAATGTCCAATCTAAACCTCCTCTGACACAACTTGAGGCCGTTTCCTAATATCCTACTGCTTGGTACCCGCAACATGACTGATTCCTACTCACTACAACCTCCTTTCAGGTTGTGAAGACAGACAAAACCTCTGCAGAAAGTTTTCCGGAGGAATGAGGAGGTGAAGAAGATGGAAGAAATATTTTGTTACAAAGTCCCTTTCTCCATTAAGGCAATTCTTACAAAACAAATTTGAATGGAGGATTGAGGGACTTAGTTTTTTTAAAATGTAGAACAAAATTTGAAACACCATCACTAATTCAGTAGACCAGCAATAATCAGAGAGCAAGAGAATACTGTATGACACTGGAAAGGATTTTATGCAGATGATGTCATTCTTTCTTTGAATGAATACTATTAATCTGTATCTGAAGCATAAAACCATGAGGTAATGGTATGCATTAATTACTGCAAGCTGCCAGTGTCTCTAGGCCAGTGGTTACCAACGTTTTTGGAGCCAGCCTCTTAGCACTTCTCCTGGCCCTGGTCCCCAGTGGATAACTTCCACCTTTGCCCATATCAGCTGAAATTTCCCATTTCATCCTGCCAGACAGAGTCTTTGCTGCTCTCCTGTGTCCCAGCTCCCCATGCTCCTGCTGCTTTTTATTACTGCCAGCCCCCAAGAACAAGGCCAGAGACCCCAGCAGAGCCCATTCACTTGGTCCCTTGCAATGTACTGAGCCTCACCTTCAATGTGGACATACCTCACTGGTTGGGAAGGGAAGTCCTAAGTTGCCTGAATTGTTCTGCTAGCTCAGCAGGAGTGAAGGGAATGTGAATGCAGAGGGTCAGTGTGGCGTGTTTTCCATCACAAATTGCGCAAGTGTGTGAGCTCTTTGGTAGGAGCTCATTATTGCGTACTTCCAGGCTCTCAGCACTTGCTCAGGAGGGAACCTTGGGGGATTTTCAGAGCATTGTGTAAATGGCCTTGCAGAGCAAGCCATCAGCATTCCCTGAGTATGTCCAAAACTAGTAAATTATGCTAAGGCAATAGCACTTCCATCCATGTTTGGGGGTTTTTTTCTGGTTAGTTTTTTGGGCAGGTTTTTTTGGTCTAATTAGATTGTACATCCTTTGAAGCATATTTTGTAGTGTCTAATATAAGTACAGGCAGATAACTGATACTGATACCCAATACAGGTTTTATAGTAATGTATGAGAAGGATAAAGATAGTCCTGGCTATTTTTATAGTGGTGTAAGTGCCAGGTCTCTGACCCCAAGGTCTAGCCTGCCATTCCCTGAGGACTGGAGCTTAAACTCTCAAGTTGAAAGCAATCAAAAGACTTTATGTGTGCAGCTGACATGCTAAGGTCACCTTAAGGTGTCTGAGATAAGGTTAAGATGTGTGTAAGGACAGAGCCAGCAGAAGCTCCAACTCAGGCCTTGGGTTGAAGGGAAAAAACCCAACTGTGTCCCCTTCTTCCATTCTTTGGTAATCCATCCACATGCTACCAGCCAAGCAGTTGGTAGTTCCAAGAGAGAGGAGAAGTTGTGGAAGAGGAGTCTGAGAACCAGGGTTTAAGGGATAACTGAGACAAAGGAAGCTAAAAGGAAGATGACAAGCTTGATAAGGAAATGGAAAAGGAGGATGAGTATGGGAGCTGAGAGAGTAGAGTCAGAACTGGTTCAACAATGCGAGACTGTACGGAAAATCAGAACAACAGTGGGACAGGGGAACGTAGTCAGGGCAGAAGACTGAAACTGGATGAAGGGTCTACAGAGGCACCCTGGTGGGCTGAGAGAATTTTTAGGAGGAAGCTTTGGGGTAGAGCTGGAACTGCCTGGGCAAGGAGGGAGAAGGCAGAGCATTCGTCAGGGCCAGGGAGAGTGTACAGCAAGGGGATGCTTGTGAAGCAGAAGGACTGAGG
Source organism: Corvus brachyrhynchos (assembly GCF_000691975.1). Taxonomy (NCBI): domain Eukaryota; kingdom Metazoa; phylum Chordata; class Aves; order Passeriformes; family Corvidae; genus Corvus; species Corvus brachyrhynchos. The sequence continues at coordinate 574,754 of NW_008237353.1, forward strand.
AGAGGAAGAGACTCAGCTAGAGGAACGTGTAGTTTGGCAAAGAGCCTCAGATGGGGAGTCACAGCCCAAAGGAGGAAGGAAGGCAGGAAGGAAGGGATTCAGCTGACAAGGAGAAATGGATAGGGCTGAGGAGTGCCAATGGAAAAGAATCAAAGCAGGAACATCATAGTGGGGTGGGACAGAGTCAATCAAGCTCAGGAAGGAAAAGCAGAAGAGCATGTGTCTCAACGGACATAAGTGATAAATGGTGTCCCTCAGGGGTGCTCAGTGGAGCAGTGTTATGTAATAACTTCATAAATGACACAGACAAAGGGATTGAGCACCTCCTCAGCAAATTTGCAGATGACACTGAGCTGAGTGGTGCAGCTGACACACCTGGAGGATGGGATGCTGTCCAGAGGGACCTAGACAGGCTCGAGAAGTGGCCCACAGGAATCTCATGAGGTCCAACACGACAAAGAGCAAAGTCCTGCACCTAGGGTGGGACAGCCCCTGGTAGTCTGGGGGACAAACAGCTCAAGAGCAGCCCTGCTGAGAAGGACTTGGGGGTGCAGGTGGATGAGAGGCTGGATATGAGCCAGCAATGTGTGCTTCCAACCCAGAAAGCCAAATGTGTCCTGGGCTGCATCCAAAGCAGCGTGGGCAGCAGGGCAAGGGAGGGGAATCTGCCCCTCTACTCTGCTCTGGTGAGACCCCACCTGCAGTGCTGCATCCAGCTCTGATGTCCCCAGCACAGGAAGAACATGGACCTGTTGGAGCAAGTCCAGAGGAGGCCACCAGGATGATTAGAGGGATGGAGCAGCTCCCCTATGAGGAAAGGCTGAGAGAACTGTGTTTATTCAGCCTAGAAAAGAGAAGGGCTCAGGATGACCTAATTGTGGCCTTCCAGTACTTAAAGGGAATGAACAAGAAAGATGGAGGGGGACTTTTTACAAGGGCACATGGGAGAATGGCTTCACACTGAAAGAAACTAGGTTTAGATCAGATATTAGGGAAAAATTCTTTACTGTGAGGGTAGTGAGGCACTGGAACGGGTTCCCCAGAGAAGTTGTGGCTGGCCTATTCCTGCAAGTGTTCAAGACCAGGCTGGATGGGGCTCTGATCAACCTGGTCAAGTGAAAGGTGCCCCTGCCCCTAGCAATGGGGCTGGAAACATATAATCTGTAAGGTCTCTTTCATACCAAACCATTCTATAATTCTATGACTCTATGTGCCTCTTGCAGCATGTATTTCTTCGGTTCCTACAGCGTCAGCAAACAGCACTGAAATCCACTGGCAAAGTGTGTGTGTGTGTTTGTGGTATTTACACACACAGACACAAACATGAGTACCAGCTGAGAGCCCATCAGATACAGCAGGCAATGCTCAAACACTAGTGAAAGTTGTCTTTTAGCTCAAGTGGGTAATGTCTTCAAGAACAGTATGAAGGCTCCTGTGTGCTGGGGTACTGAGAGAAAACAGAAGCACATTTCTGGGCTTTCAGTGTGTTTTTATAAACTTAGTGGTCTGTTTTTTAATTTTTCTTTATTAATGTTTAAAAATATTAAGTCCCTACTTTTTGGGCAATGCTAAAATTAGGGTTGCAAAATGCTCTCAGCCCTGAGACTTACAGTTTTAACTGCATAATCATACATACATTTTTCCTCAGGACACTGCTGGAGGCACAGGACGGATCTGCTCTAGGACGGATCCAGGGTCCCCTTCCTTGTTCTATATAGAAATTGGCAAATGGGTATTGCACGAGACAAAGAACTGAGGACGGAGACTAGAGTTTGTCAGAGCTGTATCTTGGTTCTGCTCTAATTCCTATATGATGTTAATCAAGCTTTGACAGTTTGACAGCTTATTTAAGCGAGTGTGTTTCTTATATAGTGTATCCAGATTTCAGGTGCTGATGCTTATGTTTGCAGCAAAAGTCAATGTAAGTTGTTCCCTTGTCACGTAAAGTGCTGTATAATGCTAAAGCTTCTGAAAATAAAAATCAAACTGGGCATGTAAAATTAATGAACAAATGGGTATTTGTGATACCAGAGTGGCGGGTGTTACGGATATTAGTAATGCTGTCTCCACCACAGGGTTTGAGTGGCACCATTACAAGACTTTGGTATCATGCCTTGAGCAATATGGCAAAAAGAAATATTGAACAGGAGCTCATTAATGGTGCAATCACACACAATTTTCTGGCTGCAGCAGATCCTGTCTCACGGGTTGCTGACCTCTTAGGTCTGCTGGTAGAAGAGCACATCTCACAGTTCCTTGGCTTCGCAAAAATGATCTGCCTTAGTGTGGGCACTGCTTTGACTGCCATTTAAAAGCACACACACCCCCGTGCTGCCCCCCCAAAAAACTGGATCATTTGACAGAATTTGAGTTAGGAAATGACTACAGATGGAGCTGTGCTGGCAGATCAGAAAGTGTGATTATGTCCCTGGTAGAGAAGGGGTGATGAGCAGCTGGTGGTAGTGCCAGGGCAGTGACTCTTTCTTGGGATGAGCTGTGATCAAAACACATCTGATCCTGTTTCACTGGGGTCCCACCCTCAGCAACACGCAGAACATGGGGTGGCCTTCATGCAGAGCAAAGGAGCACGACATGATGTTGGGCTCCGGTACTCACCACACAGGTTTAAACTATGCCGCACAGGTGACATTTCTCGTGGTGTTTCCCAACTGCTAAGTGGTGAACTTTACAGTGTGAAATGCATTCTGACTGCATTTTTATATGTCAGTACACATGGAAATACATGTTACATAAGGTATATGTGTGTCATGCATATGTATGGAAACATATTTTTGCTACCTTTTCTTTGCTATGCACTAGGAAATACTCAAGGGGCAGATGAATCAATCCTATGGCCCAGTCAAAATTACAATGAGTCTATCAAGTAGACCTCACAGGGAACATTTAAATCCCATAGGTATTTTAGAGACACTTAGTAACTTCTGGTGCTCCTTAAATATTAACAGCTGCTCTGGACTGTTGGACAAAAGATCGTTTGGAAAGCGTTTTGTGCAGATCCAAGACATAATGATGTCTCAGTTGAAGAGGAATGATTTCTTTAATCAAATCATTGTGTAACATGTTTGATTCACCGTGGAATTGCCAAGCAGTGTGTCCCAAGTCTCAGCAGCAGATACAAGGCATAACTGTGGTGGTGGAGGAGGGGAGGCAGTAGAAAAGGGAAATGTTTTTTAAACCATGCCCATTCTCTGAATCTTACGCCAGAAGTGGACAAAACAAGTTTCTTAACCAAAAGGGGAGTCTGAAAGCTTCTTTGATTTGTGCCAACTGCTGGTGGTCCCAAGAGTAGTTTGAAAGGAGAAGCAAATAGGCTGAGGGCAGCAATCAAGCACTGACTAGTGGTGAGGATGTCCTAGTCTTAATCCTCATGCCACCCTCAGAGAAGATAAAAGGATATAAAAGGTGCTCTGCTAACTTCATATTAGCAAGTTAGGCAGCTGCCCCAGACTGAAGCCAGATGGCTTTCAGGACATTTTGGTTTGTCTCTGCTATTCCAAAAGACTGTAGCGAAGATACGTGGGCTGAGCTGGGAAACCTGCCCCTCTGCTCTGGTGTACCTTGAGTGATATTCATGTATGAAATGCATCTGTTTTGATTGAGGATTTACCAATGGCAAGGAGGTTTGACATTGGCAGAACTATAATTCCCACCACCTGGTACAGTTTTCTGCACTGAAAGAAGGATGGAAAGGTAGTTAGAGCTCAAGACCCATTTTATAGAAATTTAAAAGACAAGAGATGCACCACTACAGTGACATAGGTGATGTGCACAAGCCTTGAAATGGCTCACAAGACACTTTACCACTTTACCACACAAACCTTCCCTGAGCAAACTAATTTTGCCTGTTGGGAGAAAAATAATCTATTCTTCTTTGAATGAGAAAAACTGAGTTTAAAAATGGAAATCATCTTCTGACAAACTGCACCACAAAGGTGGAGGAAGCTTCCTGTGGCACCCTTGATGTGATAACGTAGAATTAATGCCAGTTGGTTGAAGAGGCTGTCCACATGGTAACCATTCATGCTGTGCACAAGTGATGCAATTGATTTTTGTAATCCCAGACAAAAGTAGACCCTTCTGAAGCATTGTCAGCCTGTGAAAAGCTTCCAAAGACCAAACCTGCTTCTGAAAGCCAATGGTGTGGCCAGCTTCCAGCTTGGCATCTGCTGCTAATGTTCCATCTACCTAAAATTGCCATCATAACATTGCTAGAAAAAGCGTTTTTCATTTCCTGCTCTGCACTGATATGTAGAGTTACTGTGTGCTGTTAGCAACTAAGTGCTGGGTTTCACTTCAGGAACAGATGCCTTTTATTGCAGGCTGGATCCTGGCAGCCCCTCCATAATTACAGAGATGGAAGAGGGTGCAAGAAGCTGCCTGGACTCAAATGTGCATGTGTGGCGCTCTTTCCATCCAGTTTGGTTTTCTCTTTCCACTGTCCTCATCTTTCGTTTCTTAGATGTTAGGCTTCTCTTCTGATAAGAACACGCTCATTAAGTGTGAAGAGGAGCACTTGCCACATCTCTCCAGCATGTGAAAGTGCTGGATGCACATAGCTGCAGTCCCTTCCCAAATCTGCCATGTGAAATTGTTGGTTCAAGCCTTATGGGCTGCTCTGTAGTTTCTAAAATATTTCAGACCTCCTCCATTAAGACATGCTAAGCATCTGCCAGCCTCTACAGATCAGGGCATGATGGGCCCTCATGGTGGCCAGAGTTTAGTGTGAATCAGATTCATTTTCTCTGGAGAAATTTGAGAACTGAAACTGTCCTTGTCCGCTCCCTGGATAATCTCCTCCTGACAGTGGTCATGAATCATCCTTGAATAACTCTTCCATAGAAGTGGTTTTGAAGTTCTGTTGAGTCATCTGTGCAATCTGGGAGCGTTTGCTGCATGCTGGCTCCACATCTGCATTTTCCAGAACAACCCGGTGGGAAATACTGTGTGCAGTCGCTCACGGTGTCCTGCATGCTCACATGACCAGAGGCAAAAGACCATTCTTCTTGGTCACCCCCATCTCTTTTCAAAGGTAATACAGCTTTTGCAGTGCTCTTGCTTTCCAAGTTTTAGGTAAGCCAGGTCCTAAGCACTTGTTTGCTCTGAGACTATCTCTGCTGGTTGAAGATAATGCCTCCCCGAGATACTGGTGACTGTTCAAGTGCAGAGGTCTCCATTCCCACCGATCAGCCAGCAGGTGGAAATGTGTTTACATACACCATTTGCTTCTTTACACAATGAACTCTGTTATCTCAAAGCCCTGAAGAAGGCAGTCTGAACTAGCCCATGTGCAGTGGAGCAGGTCAAGGAGGGTCCACATAACCCTTTCTGCTGGCAAAGCAGGAGCTGTCATCTTCAGGTGGGACTCCAACACACAATCACAGCTGAAAAAGTAATGTGAGTAGAAAACATTTATCCACAGCCTGGAAATCCATCTGACTTCAACCTGGTACATTTGAGGTAATGGTAGCACATGGACAGGATTTTAAATATTAAAAGATTCCAACATAAACTAAATTAAAAACTAATCACACAAACTTGCAATGAAGAGGGAAAAATAAACATAACAACTGAACTCTATTAAGGGATTTGCATTTTACAGGAACATTTTCAAAACTAAACGTTTTAAAAATTGTTTCAGATGATTTGGCCAGGAATAATTATCACATAAAATCAGACTGTAAACACAGAGAAAAACAAATTAAGCTGAGACATGAGGTAAAGTAAGTTATTAATAAGAATTGTTGTTTCATATTTTGTATACTTTTTTTCAACAGCCCTGAAATGTCTTACTGCAGGATAATTAGAATATAATCTTGTTCCAGGAAATCCAGCACTTGCAAGCCCAGCCCTGTGTGTGTTTGCATTCAAGTCTGTCTGCACACTGCTTGGAATAACCTGACTGATGTGCCAGATACTCATTAGTATCTATTAGAGAACAGGGAGAAGGCAAAAAGAACGAATGTTTTAGTTGATTTTTAACTTAGGAAGGAGTACAGGTGCCACTAAAGACCATAAAAAATAGAGAGCAGCTTGGAAAAGTTACCCTTGTGGAATGGAAAGATCAAAGGGAGAATCCATTTGGGGAAAACAGTCTAAAAGTGAACACAACAGGTATTGGAAGTACAAAGCAGTAATGTGAAAAAAAAAAGTGATGATGTGGAAGGATGTTGGAAGTGCAGAACAATTCTTTCCAGATTTATAATGATTTGTAGACAAGCAAACTAGAAAGTTTTTGAATAGATTTTAAAGTAGCCTGGATGCAAGTTGGAATGCAGGCCATATTATTTGCAGCTTGAAACTTTTGCTTAAAAGTACTTGCAATCTCTTTATTGCAGCTGTGTCTTTCTTCAACTTCGTAATCTTTTGCTTGCCGTGTGACATCAGATACATTTTTAGAGTTAAGGTATATTCCAAGCTTTAGAGGTTCTAAAATCATAAGCCAGATGTTTGAAAATGGAGATATTGGGGGCTTAAGAAACAGAGAATTAACACAGTGACATATGTATATACTAGTGTGTATATATACTAGTATATTTTGCAGTTTCTTTTGCTTATTCTCTCTATGAAGTCCTGAGAATACTTAACAGTTCTCAGTAAACCTGGCCAGCCCCATCTGGGACCTTCACCCAACCACCTTAAAAGGGAGCAGAGCCCCTTTTTAGTTCAGCTGAGGACTCTTAGCTTCTGCTTGAGCTCTTGGGGGGTATTTTGGTCTCCAGCTCAGCCTGGCTAGGGCTGGCTATGGAGATATTTTCTCTGGAACTCAATGTCTGGACTGGCTTCCCAGCCTGAACTGGGCACTGTCTTATCATCATGGCCCTACTTGGACATCACTGGACCTGACCTATGACCTGGCTTCCTGTTTGATCTTGGATCTGCCTTCCTGGTTTGATCTTGGACCTGCTTTTGCAGTGTGCTTTTTCCTTATGGTCTGGACTCTTGGTTGCTGTCTCTGAGCCCATCCTGCTTGCCTCACTTGAGGCAGCAGGGCAGGCTATGGGGTCACCTCAGTTCCTGGCTTGCCATGCCTTGGAGAAAAGATCTGCTTTTGCTGCTCTCTCTTCTGCTTTCTTCAAGTGTGCATGTGAGTGTACAGAGGAGAGGCACTGTGCTACCACAATGACAGAAGGTGGTGGCTCGTACCCACTCTACAGAAGTGCTGTGACTGAAGTCACCTTTTTGCCTAAGGAAGATAGAGCTGTTATTAACCATCTACTCTTCCCCTGGAAGCAGGAAAGTAGCAGCAGAAGGCAGAGATAAGGAATAGAAGTCCCTGGCAGCATTGCTATATTGTCTCCACCACAGGAGGAAAATCTAGATAATGGTTTTATTTTCAGATGTGAAGATCTGTGGTTCAGATGTAGCTAGAGGACTTTGCCCACAAATATAGATAATCCTCTATTCAATGTTTCACTTCACTGCAAAGCCTTGCCTGACTAGGTAAGAAATGTGCACTGACGTGGTTCATGTGTTTCCAGAGCTCAGCGTTTAGGTCACACTCGGTACTTCTTATCAGTCAGACTGATCTACTTGTGTCTTATAGGTCAAGGGGACTGGGATTCTGCAGTGAGCTTCCAGAATCACCTTTTTGTCACTGCATCCAACCAACTCCACAATATCAAGGAATCTGGCCTCAGTTTTGGGCCTCGGTAGTAACAGGGCTGGGCAGCGGGTCCCAAATTTGAAAACAAGGAGCCGGCATTTGCACTTCCATGTCCTCTCTGTGCTTCCACTGGGAGCTGCTTAAGAGGTATCCACCAAATGGTCAGGGGGGATGATAGAGAAATGAATGAAGGAAGCTTCAGTTCTTCCTTTTCTAACCTGCATCTTCTCAAGATACATCCAGATTGGGAAAAATAAGGTGGAACACAGTGTCTCCTCATGCAACCTGAGTAGGGAAAAGGTGCCTTGAACTTGGGAGAGAAGTAGTGTGGAGAACAACTGGATAAAGAGACAAAACACAGCAGGAAGACAGGCCCTGGGAATGGGAGTAGTTAAATAAATGGGAATGAAGGAGTAGTTAAAAAGAATGTGTAAGTGGAAAGAATATATTAAAAAAAAAATTACAGGCAGCTTGTGGGGCAAAAAGGGGAGATACAAAGGTAGGTACCATGAGTTTGGCCTCCATAAACCCGACTGAATTATCCTGCTTACTTCATCCTGCAGTCCATAGCAGTGGAGTGAAGTGTTTCTGTATCTCTTGGTTTGTGTGAATAATATGTTCTTGGCATCAGCTTTGGTTTTAATGTGATTGGTTTTTAAACATAATTAGAAGTGTTTTTACAGCTTTGTGTACTTTTGTTTTAGAGACAACAAAAAGTAATGCACAGTTACGTTTTTTTACCAGAGAAAGATCTCTAAAACATTACACCAGAATGGCACTACAGTCTTGATAATAAGAACATGCATGGAGGAGCATTGCAGAATTGGCTCTGAATGTTTGCCACCAAAGCCTCTGACTCAACAGAAAGCACAACCTGTGGTTTGTTAGCCCTGTTGACCTCGGTGCCTCATTGTGCAAGCCGTTCACAGGATCAGATACCCGAGATGGAGCCTTAGATGAGGGAGGAGGTGCTCAATAATGCTTCAATTATCTATGAGCTTTCTTGATTCAGTAACACTCACTTTTCTTTTTCATTTGGAGTTTACTGTGGAGGCTACAGTAAGATCATCAGGGACTCCAGGAATGCATGGTCCCACTAAGCCAAGGGGTTAACTCACATGCTCAAATGATGCCTGTAAAACTTGATACAAGAACCCCTTAAGCACATGTTCTGGTTTTCTGAGAGTGCATTAGTGGGACTTAACAGACACATAAATTCTTTCCCGAAGATAGGCACAGGAAAAATTATTCCACAAAGGAAATGCCTCTCTATAGAGGGAGTCACAGCTGTGCACTCCCCTTCACTGCAGTCTGGTGCCTGAAGCCTTTGGGAAGCTGAGCTGCTCTTCAGGCTCGTTTCCTATCTGTGTCCAGCATCTGCCTCATGTGGCTTGGTTGTCTTTATCTCAGCTGGCCTGGCCTCCATGCTGGATTTCTTCTGGTCAAGCAGAGAAACCCAGTATTTTTAAGAAGGGAGTGCACACCGTGTTTGGGTTTTATGGGTTGACTGGCTCCTCCTCCAGTAGCATTTCTATGGCAATAATATAATCTAAGTATCTTGAAGGAACTGTGACAATTTAATCCAGTGGAGGATTCAATGTCTTAACTTCTGCTTTTCCTTGTGTTTCCATGAGCTTATCTGCAAGATTAACAGTGCATCAGCGTCAGATTCTACTTTCCACAAATGTACACACATTTAATTCATCAGAATGGCTGTTCCACAGTTTGGTCAAAACAATACATAAACCATATTTTTGTGACTTAAAAAAAGGCCTTAACATTTGCTATAAAGACAAGGCTAGGGAATGATTCACCTCTGAAGGAAATAGTGTGCTATTTCTGTTGTACCACTTTTTAAGCCAACAGACAAACAGCTTTGAGACCTGCTGCTGCACCCTAGAACATGTTTTGATGTTGCCTTTCAAGTATTTAAACAGAAGATAGAGTCAATTGTGAAATGTCTTACTCTTTTTTGATGGAAAACAGCTTCAACTGGAATGTGACGAAGCCACGGCACAACTTTCTGGAAGGGGTGCAATGTACAGCTGAACCTGAAGAAGTCCATGTGGAGGCTGACAAACCAGGCTGGAACAACAGCTTGGTCGGGGGAAACAGGGCTGGATGTTGCAGCAGCCATCAGCTGATCCATGAAAAACCAAACCCCAAATATTTCTCTCCTTACTATAGTGAGAAGCCAGCCTTGAACCATGTTTCTTATTCATATCACTGTAGTTCTCCTTTGTCTGTCTTTCCTCTATCTTGTATGCTACATGGGTAATTGTTTATCAATGTGTGAAAATGGGTAAAGGATGCAGTCATACTGATGTGATAGGATATTTGGAAAATGAGATCCATGGCTTTTACAGTTTTGGCCTTATGAAATTTTGGGACAGCTGCAAGACTGCAAGTGCTGTGTTTTCAACTTGCATTTGTTTCCTACAGTGTATTTGAAAATTTTCTACACTCCTCAGCATTGGAGCCTGACCTTGTTAGCCTAAGACTAAAAAGATTTATAAAATCACTGGCCACAAATAGAGAAAATGATTTTTCAGGAGACCCCATAAACAGGCAAATTACATAGTACCACGATAATTCAAAGCAAAGCCATATGTTTAATTATTGTTGTAGCCATTTGGATTTAAGGATGACTGAACACCTTTAAATGATAGAGCATGGCTTACGAAAGGTGGGCTGTGTGGTTTGTGATGCACCACTGCAAATACTCTGTGTAGTATTTGACTGCTTCATAGTCAGAGGAAAAAAGGCTAAAGAAACTTGAAGCTTTGTTGTTGATCTGTGCCTAGTGATCTGCAATATGCCTACAAAGTAAACATCCCAGTAATCAAATAAATTTTAACATGTTTGAGAATTTTCAATAGAATGGGGATTATTTTCCCCTTTGTGGATTTCTTCTATTTGTATCTGTACCACAAAGGACGCAAGGGAAAAGATTTCCACCGAAAATAATGATGTTTTGCTTATTTCCTTTTAACCCTGCAACCTTTGAGCTGCTAAGCTAACTTAACGTGCTCAAAAAGTGATATTTAAAAGACCTCTTCCACACATGTCTGTGGCAAACAATACTAGAGGGCCACTGAATGGCAAAAATACTTGGGGAAGCAAGCATGGGTTGGAATGCTTTTTAATCATTTAGATACGTTAAAATGTTTGTGGTCGAACCTAAAGAAAAAGCATACCACTGAAGGCATCTTGGCAAGGTGCACTTGTGCTAAGTGCCTTATGTGTCTCCTGTTTCTTTAACTGATAAAATAAAAGGCTTAGCTGAAAATGCTTGCAAACCACACAGTATTTAAATGAACAGAACCTAGAGCTACTGAGAAAGAAAGATCAGAGTGAACTGGTGGGGTGAGGTAAAAAGGAGATGCAGTGGAAAATATGAGCAACTTCATGAAAAGTTCAGAAACCTGTGTAACTCAGAAGTAAAAATACATGGGTGGAAGGGAGTAAAAGGGCTGTGAAAGCACAGAGCCTGCTGACCTTCAGAGAAGCAGCTCTTTCTGAAAAGACAGAAGCAATTTGCAGTGGAAAGCCCAAAACTCTGGGACTTGCTTTTCACAGGTACATCTACACTAACTTCAGAGCACCGGCCCAAGCTCAAACTTGCCTCATGTTTGGACACAAGACTCTGCTCAGGGCCTTGGGTGAGCTCCATCTCTGGGAGGAGGAGGGGAGCCTGTGCTGGCTCAGCCCTTTAATATAACCCAAATGGTATCATACCATGCACTGCACATGAGCTTTTGCCTTCTCCCGAATCCTCCATCCCAGACCTCAAAATTCTGTGCAGCAATTATCTCCCTCCCAGAAGTGCTTAACGTCACATCCCACAGAGCCCTGCTGGATGTGCGGTGTGCTGAGTACGAGGCATTCATTACATGTCAGTGGCCCAGCCTGCTCCTTATCCTGCTAAGTGCAGGTCAGCAGCACCATCTGCCCATCACTGGGGCTTCCTCTTGGACAAAAAGGCAACAGTGGTTTAACCAGTCCAATTTTAATTATTTTTTTGTTTTTATCCTTAGACTTTGGCATGCCATCATAAATGGTTTGGCCAGACAGGGAGTGGGGCAGCCTGGAAAGTGCTGAGGGTGACTCCCTGTCTCTTGGCCTCATCAGGTGTCTCTGCAGGGAGGATGCTGCATGAGGTGTGGGCACTAGTCTCACCAGGGCTTGCAGTACCAAAGGACACCTCACCGGGACTCTGATAGGAGGTATTCTTCTCACTGGCTGCTTTGCTCTGTGGCTGGTCTCTTGTCTGATCTCTGTCCTGTGACCAGCCACATGAGGCCTCGTGTGCTGGAAGAAAAGAAGGCTGATGTCGGCCTGTGGTGGTGGTGGTTCAAGTAGGATGAGGATTGCTTCCCCTGCCTCCATGAGCTGTCCTGTGATTACCCTTGGGGGAGCACCCCAGCAGTTGGGACTCTTCCACAGAGGGAGAAGGACAGAGTCCCCAAAAGAGATATTAGCATGGCATCTTAAACACAGCTATTCTTGTCTGAGATGCTCTGATATCATTAAGAGAAATATGATGCAAATAAGTAGATATGGTATCAGTGATGCTGAAGTTCATTGAAATGTTTGATTAACAGTACCTGGAAAAAAGGTGAAGCTCTGTCAGTGAACTGTGCCCTATATCATGTGATTAACCTGAAACTGGACAGATTTGTACCTTTTCTTGGCCACAGGAGTTCATACTACGTACCACCACACAGAGCTGCAGTGTATACATGTAAATAAAAAAGAAGGTTGTGTCAAAATTCTTCGACGGAACAGTTTAATGGAACACTAATGTTTGATGGAACATTATTTTAATGCCAGTTTTTCCAAATCAGAAAACTTAGCCAACTTATGGGACAATGTAAAAGCAACGCACCTTCAGGACATCCCGAGAAGGGTGGAGATGAAGGCCATTGCCATGCAAAATATCCCACTGAAGACCAGCTTCTTTCTCGGAGCTACAGGCTGTGAGGAGCAGTGCATGACCAGGTCCCTGCTGTTTCCTTTGCCTACCTCCAGGAAAGCATCTGGCTGTTGCTGACAAGGGGCAGTTGTGAGTATCTCGGGTGACAGCTACTGCTACAGAAAAGGGGAAAATGACCTCCCCTCACAGCAGCAGTTGCTGTCCTATCTCTCCAGCCCCACTGCAGGAGCGGCAAGCCCTAGAAAAGCTCTAAGCACCCACTCATACCAGGTAAGCCAAGATCCTCTGACTTTTTTGTAACAGTAGTGCTCAGTGAGAAGCCTCAGAGCACAAACTAATAGACAGCACTTCTTTTAGTGAAACCTTTATGTTAATTCAATACAGACTACTTATAGAATTTCCCTTCTCTGAGAAAATCTTGACTTCTATAGAGAACAGCACTCAGTCTTGTTCTATTTCTTTTCAGAACTTCAGAAGTTCCCTCAAAAATTCCCTGAAGCCTTAATAATAATGATTCTCAGGTGCATGTCAGGATGTAATGTACAATGTAAAGTTTTCACATTTGATGCTCAGCACAGTTAAATTTACCACAGTACTTTACATCCAATTTATCCCAAGAATTCTAGCAAAATCACATACTGTTCAACTAGAGATTTATCATGGGGTGCTTAAGAATGAATTATTCAAGACTACCTAATGTATAGCAATTTCTTGAGAGCCTAATGTGTGTATGTGTATATATTTATACATAAAATACCTGTGAGCCATTACAGAAAACCAGTTTCTGAGCAAGGAGGTTTCAAGTGTAAAACTAGAGGATGTTTAAAAATAGGTGTCCTCCTGAAAACACAGTGGAGTTTTAGAGAGAAGAAAACCTCAATAATCTTCCCCGTTCAGCTATACACACAATCATTTAAAGAGGATCTATACCCTGTAGGGCTCCTTTTAGGTGAAATTTTAAAAGTATCTGAATTCGGCAATGAAGGTTTTTTTTTTTTCTATGTGCATATTGATGTGGCATTTTAGATCTCACTGAAAACTCTTAAAGAATTTCCCTCATTTGCACGTTTGAGAAGATTACTATGTGCCTCCTACTAGCAATCATCCACAGTACTTTTCCCAAAGTACTTTACTGAGTGGGTATGCACTTCCTTTTTACTGATGGAAAAACAGACAGAAAAAGATGAAGTGTTCTGCCCGGGATAAACAGCTTGGTACGCTGCCTTTTCAAAGCCCTTGGGACTGCATTTTTTACCTGGCCAGGGGGCAGCCTGCTGGAATGACACTGAACTGGGCTCAAGGCAGCTCTTCGGCCCTTAGCTCTGCTCACTCAAGGGGAGCAGGCTGAGGAGCATCCTGGCTCACAGCTGCCTCTTTGGCTGCTGTTTCAGATGGCCATGGAAATAACCCCAAGGGGCCAGACTTTCAGTTCTGCGTTTTGTCCTCTGATCCCAACTGACTTTGAGATGACTGGTTTTATGTTCAAGAGTGGATCAGCTGCCACCATCTGATATGCATACCTGGGGACCTGTCTCCTCTTTAACCCCTCATTGAGTTTTTCTTGTAAAGACAGTTGTGCTTGTTTGCAGAGGAAGGGCACCGATTATATTCCTGTGCACATCCATGTGGAGAGAGGGCTGGATTTTCACACTGATGGATGGGAGGCACTTTGACTACTTCTAGTACAAGAAACTTTTCCTGCTGGCTGCAGGGGGTTTGCTATTGTCTTATTTCAACTTGCTGGCTGGAGCTTCTATTTTGAACTTACTCAGGTCCTTGTGAAGAGATGAGTGACCTAGAACTCCCTCTGGCACCAGCAGCAGCTGTGATGGCTCCTTTTCCCTGAGGCATCTTTTGAGGATGGGCCAGTATCTGATGCTTTCTCCCTGATGATTCTGGTGACCACAACCTGATGCTTTCAGACAATGAATAGAAAAAGAAGCAGCCAGATGCTATGTGTCCCAGGAGGACAGAGAGGCCTGCAGGACAGATTTTAAGGGACAGCTGAGCAGAACAAGTAGAGGTTCAGACCTAGCTTGAGAGGTCGCTTGGTCTCGGGCTTGTGACTGGTCAGACTTGGTACACTAAGCTTATGGCACCTGTAGGACTGTATTCATGCTGATGTGTTTAGGATAACAGTAACTCTAGCAAGTCAGAGCCCCAAGTCTAAAAACCAGACAAAGGAAGAACAAGGGGGGGGACAGACAAGGGGGAAGACAAGCACAGTCTCTCACAATAAAGAATCATCATTTTCTTGTCCAAGAGGAGTAGCAGAACAGATTTCACCTGAAGATAACTCTTTGAGGGTCTGATTTTCCCATGAATCTCCAGTTCAGCAGTGAATACAATCTCTTGCCCTAAACACCACGTTGCAGACTAGCCAGGGATTTCACTTACATTTGCCTCCCGTGTTGCCTCTGGGCAGGACGTAGAACAGGTTACCCACAGCAGAGAACCTGCCACCATTGTAAGCTGTAAATGTTCTCAAGGTATAATTTAAGTGAACTCAAGAGGAAAAATAGCCCAGAGACAATGCCTGTGGCCAAAAGCTCAGGCAGAAGTGGTGTCCTGTCAGTCCATAGCTATGCAGCGAGCTACTCTGCATCTTCCTGCCTTGCTTCCTCCCCTGTGAAATGGGGATGAAAATACTTGTGTCTTACAAACATGATTAAATGTAGGTTGAAAGAAGGCCCTGTAAAAACCGTGAAAACTCTGAGAATAGTGGTCCTGTTCTCTTAAGGCAGGATCTGGTCTGGACACTGAACTCCAAAGGGAAGGATGTAGCAGGGCCAAGGTCCTCACAGCTGAGCACACAGGCTGCCAGGGGAGCGCAGGCAGGGGAGGAGGGAGAACACGGAGGTGCTGCAAGAAATATTTAATTGGGTTTATTTACTGAAGACATCACGTGCTGGCTCCAAACCGCAAAACCCGATGGAAAACCCGAGTGGCAATGAAAAGCTGCCAACACTGCTTTGTCGGGGAGTTTGGTTGACAAAAGAAAAAAAAAAAACCCACCAAAAAGTCCCCCAAAATCCCCCCTCCTCAGCACCCAAAGCCCGGCCCGGGCCCCTCGCCTTTTGGAGGGTGGCCCAGCGCTCCCTTCCCCGCGGCGGGGGAGAAGGGAGGGCAGCCCTTGGCCGGGCAGGGTGACCCCGCACGGAGCGCGCACAGACACACACAGAGGCACACGTGTGAGCTGTGCACACACACCCCCACAGCTGATGCAGGAAACCAACCGCGGCGGCACAGCCCCCACCGGCAAAACCCGCGTCCCGGGCCAAAAAAGGGGCGCCGCGGCGGAGAGCACGACGCGCCTCCTCCTCGTATTTCCTCCCCCGCCCACTTCCAGCGGCGGAGG
>NW_008237353.1:592437-604749 GCF_000691975.1 Corvus brachyrhynchos
ATTCATGGTTTTTTTCCCCCCCCCCCTCCCCCTCCCCTCCCCCTCGCAGTCCCGCTCGCACATACCGGCGGCTCCCCGGGCCCTGGGGCGGGCTGCCTCCCGCCCTGTTCCCCCATTTTTGGGTGGATACTGGGGGATGTGACCACTGCTATCGCAAAGGCCCATTTCTCCCTCTCCCCCTTTTTTTTTCCTTTTTTTTTTTTTTTTCTTGTTCAAGCGAGGGAGGGAATGACTTTTGGCGTGGGTCCTGCCCGGTGTTTCCGCCGTGGCTCTCACACGGCCATCTCTTCCCCGAAGGAGAGGGTCCTGCTGGCGAGCGGGGAAGCTTGGTGGCATTAAAGCGTCAGTAAGATGTCATTTGTGCTGCAGGGAAGCGTCGGGAAGGGCTCCTGATTTACGGAGACCCCGGGAGATTTCAAACTCTCGCTCCAAATAACTTGTGTAAAGAAGTGACGGTGTTTATTAGCGTCTTGAAAAACCTCAGCCCAGCTTCAGGGACTTCCCCACTCCAGCCAGAGGAAAGGGGGACTGGGGCTCAGGGAGTGCTGGTCGCTTCAAGCCATCCAGCCACTTTTCTGCATTTCCAGTTCGTGCCTAAGACATGGAAAATGGACCTGTTAGCATAAGGTTTTATTTAATTTCTAAATATTTCTGTTACGCTTGCAGATAAAGTGGTATGAGTTAACAGCTTGACAGGCACTATGCTCTGTTTCGAATTTTTTCTGTCTTTTTCCTTCAACGTACAGTAATACCCTAGTGAAGAATCATTTAATCAGAATAACATTTTCCAGCTTTCCTTTGTGTCAGTTGCAGTAATTTTTTTTCTCCTGTTTGGGTCCTTTTATGCAACAACAGACAAAAGAAACATTAAAAATTAATGATTATATTCCTCAGTAGTATGTAGACTGAAGGGGTGGTTGCAAGTAGTCTATTTTAATTTGGTTTGAATTAAATTTTCACAGAAACATGGTTTCCTTGGAAAGCAAAATAAATGCTCCTAAATTAATACTTGCAACAAATGCTGAAAAATCCACATCCTTTCTCCTTCGAGTAGCTGTCCTTAATCAATTTGCCTATATTAGGGGCCATTCCAAAGTTCATATAGTTTTAAAACAAATTCTTCCTAGTGTTTACTAAAAAAAAATAAAAATCTGTTAACATGAAGTAGTATTACTATAAACAGAAGCAGAAACTTGGTGGGTTTTTTTTTTAAATTTTGTTTAGATGGAAGAGTGTAATTACACCAGTCATTTTCTTCTTTCAGTTCTTGTGCATAAGTAGTTTTCCATAGGTCTTTGAGAGATTTCACATCCTGTATGATTTCAGAAACGCTCATTAAACTGTTAGCAATTCCTAAAAATGTTCGAAAAGTAAGAAAGTGCAGGTAGGTCAAGAACTAGTGTGATCCTCTGCTGCACACTGATATTTCGGCAGAAATATCCCGTGGGGAATTCTTCTAAACTTGCATGCTCCATGTAAGGATTCTGTAGGTAGTGTTACAAATAGGATGATGCTTTGTGTGTTTGCCCTCCCCTCTGTACTACCCCTACCCGAAGCTGAAGATCTGTATCTGAAAGCCTGATGCCAAATTTTGTTTAATTTTTTGGATTTATTTGCATGAGACAGGGGTTGTTGGAAGATGTTTTCTGGCTACGAAACAGCTGACAAATGTGGGGAAGTGTTTTAGTTTTCTCATGCTTCCTGAGTAATCCTAAAAGGAGTTTCAGCCTCACATGGTTTTCTGAAGATACTGGAACACTTGACTCCATAAAACCTGTTGAGGAATCCATTCAGTGCAGGTTGTGCAGCTGCACTGGGAGCTGCAGGTTGAGCTCAGGGTGGCGGGAGCCCGGGGCAAGAGGCCGGGAAGTGGTGCCGACCCTTTGCACAACAAAGGGCACTCGGATCTGTGGCCCAGCCAGGGGACCGGGGACACAGCAGGAGCCGAGGACTCAGCTGGAAGACCCCAGACTATGGCACGCGTAAGACTGGGAGGGTATAAAAGCCCGGAGGATCCTTGAGGATCCTTTGTCAGAGGCACCAGCTCGGACTGTTACTCTGTTGTTGCCCCATGAAAAAATTACTTAAAGGGCCCAGAGGTGTGAGGCTCTGCTGTGGGAAACCTGGGTCGAGCTGGGAAGGAAATCTTGTCTGACTGTGTGAGACTGGAGAGTGCAGGGAGTCAAGCCTGCTGTGAAGAGACTTCGGTCCCAGCAGTGTAACTCTGGTGGTTGGAGTGTGACTGCCAGGGTGGCTCCTGGGCTATCAGACAGGAAAGTTTCCTTAGCAAATCATAGGTGCAGAAATATTTCTTGCTGATTTCCATATTCATTTGAGGATGAAAGGGATCAGATAGGTATCTTTGCTTTTCTTATTGATGCTTACATCTCGTAACTTTCTCTCTCTGTTTTTTTAGCATACGGATTAACTGAGCCCTTTGACAAGTTTATGGAGCTGCCATCTCTCTGCTTGCTGTACTTTCCATTTCTGAGAGGAGAAAGTGGTGCATGAGATTAGAGGAAAATGCCTCGGACAAAGCAGATACATCCCAGAAATCTGAGAGGTATGTAGCTCTCAGCTGAGAAGGAAAAGCTCTTGGGAAACTCGGTTGCAGTTTCAATTATGGATGTATTCAATGTGTTTAAGAAGTTGGTTTTGATCCAAAAGTAGTTTGTAAGCAAGTTTTAGGAGTTGTCCGTGAGACATCTCTAATTTTCAGAGAAACAACTGGAATATGTCCTTATTCCTGCAGTCTGTGTGCTTGACAGCATTCTTGATAATCTCTAGCTTACAGCAATAGCCAGCATGAACTTTGAAAATGCAAAGGAAGAAGCAGTTTCCTTATCAGAGAATTTGCAGTTGAAATATAGGGGGAGGTGGGAAATGGGTGTGACATGGAAGAACTTGACATCTGGCAGCTGGCTGTTGTTTTTCTTTAATAGTTGCCAGTTTGGCTTGCTTTTGAGGGGATCAAAACCTCCTCCCATGCATGGCTTCTCACTGTTTATCTATCACCTGTCACCCATGCTACCTTGAGCATTGCTAGGTTTGACCTTGGTCTCCTCGCTCTCCTGCCTTTGTGCAGCCACATGGTAGCTTGGCTATAAGGGCAAGCAGGCAGGAAACCTGCTCTGCAAACTGACAAGCTTACATGTCCTGGCATTGCCTTGAACAAAATCCCAGTGCACTTTACCAAGCCCGTATGAATGTGAGGAATCTGATCCTACAGGATATTTGTTACTGCCTTGGTGGAAGTGGCCCTAGAGGAATTAAATGAGGGGAAAAATGTGGGTCAGTTGACGAGCAGACATACATGTTGAGGGGGAGCATGCTTCCATCCCCACCCTTTTACGCAGCTTTCGGGAGAACATGCTTCCACCTGCACCCTTACATGTAGCTGTCATCAGCTTTTTTTAAGTCAATTTTACAATTGCAGTATGGAAGCATCCCTTCAGAGGAAAAAAGCCATTACAAAACCACAAACATCAACATAAGGCTTTAGGGGCAGGAACAACATTTGATTCCAATTTTAACTTTTTTATGTCAAAACACAACAAACATCCTCGTGTCTCTCAGTTAGTTGAGAGTCTCTCAAGGGCTTGTGCATAAAGCTGTATCTGAGACCTCGTGCTTGCAGACTGTTGTCATTGCTACCACTAACAATCTCTGTTGGAGAAGACATTTTTGCAGTGTCTTTATTCAGGAAGTGCTGAGTAGCATTTTGGTATGATGGATAAACCTCTCTCACAGATCAGGAATTTTACATTTCTCTTTCTTACTGGATGTGAAGTAATAAATCAGAGCTGAGTTTTTAATATTGCTGCTTACCAAGTTGCTGACTTAACTGAGCTTATGTTTTCTAATCAAATATGAGAGTGATCTAATTTTAGTACTCTGACTGATATCTACTCTTGTATTGCTTGAAACTTAATAGGAGTTAAATCTATTGTAAAGCTCTCTATACACTTAAATAAATAATCTAATTAAACTCTTAATTGTGTAAGAAATTAGTTGCCTTTTTTCCTTGCATAGTGTCTCCAGTCATTTAGCTTTTATCAACCCCTGTAACAGCAGTTTTCATCAGTTCCTATTTTTCTACAACTAATGGGAGTTCTTGAATGAATTGAGGTGGGTTAAATGTTGAGAAGGGAAATAGCAGTGTACAGTAAGCCCATAGTTAGAAATTATGTTGGAACGGCTAAATGATTGTCAAAACTATATAGCTGCTGCAAACTTCAACACCTTGTGAGCATATATTGCTACTACGATGGGTTATTAGAGGTGAAGTGATTTGAAAAATCAGTTTACTTCTCATTAGTTATGCACTATTTCCATTTCTAGTCTAGGTAATGAGGAAAACTGGATTTCATTTTCTTTAGTCATTTCATCAGTCCACAAGAGCATTGCAGAAAATATTTGCTTGAACCCTCAGTTTTTGCTAGAACTTGGGGAAACTGAAAGATTTCACAGGTCTGGTTTCTGGCAGCTCATTTTTGCATATACAAAGTTAGACACATCTTAAGTCGATACTATCAATTTAACATTAGAACTTCAAAAAATGGGGGGTTTAGCAGTGTGGTTTAATCCATGGTAATTAGTACTGATGATAACTAAATGTGCAAAAAAGCATAAATGTATTTGGTCAAAGGTGAAACTTAGCAAACTTGGCAACTGAGAAAATATGTTCTATAACATTTGAAAGACAAAGGTGTAAGATTAAGTAACCTGTATTTTTACAGGTTTTTAGGTTAAAAGCTATTTTTGAGTTGCCTAAACCTGATTGTCACCTTTTGTACTGTGTACAAAGAACACTCCATGGCCTTACCTGGCTTTTCCTTCCCTGCTCCCAGCTCCTCTCGTTGCTCCATAGCAGTCAAATTGCCAACAGCTTTAACTAGATTTGCCCAGAGCCCATCAATGTTTAACTTTTTTGGAGATCACTGTTGAACAACCCTTGAGACTCTCCATCCTGTTGTGCATTAGATGAGTTGAGTTGCCCTTGCAGTCCAAATCAGCCTGGAGAATAAACAACCAAGTCCAAGGACCTAAAGTATTTTCCCTTAAGAAAACCCCAACAAAATCCCTATCTCCCTTCTTGCCAAGAAAACACACAGGAGAAAAACCACCATAGAGATCCCCCCTACACACTCCCATTAGTTAATTTGAGGTTTGCTGCAGCGTAGGAATAAGTTTTGAAGGCTTTCATATTGCCTGTGTTTACCGTAAGCAACCTTATTGTCTGGGGAAAATAAAGTAACATTGTTTAATATAGAGACCTAAATTTAAGATTTTGTCAGGAAACCTTAAGGCTCTTCTTTTTGTCATGGCTTGATTTTGCTCATTTTGTATTCTTCTGAGAGATCTGACAGCCTTTGGCAGAAAAGCAGTGGCCCTAAAGTATTAAGATCAGTGAACAGAATTTTTTTTGGTGGCCTTTCGCTGTCTGCTTATAGATGTGTCAATATAGTGCTATGCTGACCTGATTTTACAGCAGGAAAATAATCCTATATCAGGGTATGAAAAAGACTATTTTGCAAATAAAAACGAATTTAATTAGTTGGCCATTGGTTTTCATGAATGTGTTAGTGCCATGGCTTTGATGCCTGTTTGTGTCTGAATGAGCATGTTGAATCTGAAGGTACCAATAAGGCATGTGCTGCGCTGCCCTTGTTTCATTGGGTTGTTTTGCCACATCACCCTTCCCTGCTTCTCACTGCAAATCCATCCCTAACGTGAAATATGTTGCCATCACCAGTGGGCTGCTTTGATAACAGGAGTCATGCTCAGTTTCAGTCTTAGTCTCCTGACCAACTTAACAGTCGTGGTCATCCCCAGCAGTAGGGTTGAGTGGCTAAAATTTGAGAGAAATTACAGTTTTGCAGGTCTCAAAGAAAGATATGGATTGGATGCATGGAAGTTCTGGAGAATGCTTAGTAGTTTCAAAGGCGGAGGCCAAAGGTATGCCTGGGAAAAGCCTGGCATGGGTTGTCTGTCAGCGATGTGATGAGCTGAATTCATAAGCAGGTGTTCCTGATGTTGTCTTAGTCTCTTAAATATTAAAGGTGTGTATTGTGTTGCAAATCAAAAGCATCATCGTTCCCCCTTCAGAAAACAAAGAGGAAAATATTTGCAAAAGTCTTGCTCAGACACTCAGACGTTGCATTTTATTTTTCTTTACTGCTTTAGCTCACTAAAACTAACAAAAAGACTCCTTTGCATGTGGTTGCACCCTGTATTTACATGGCCAATTGATCCACATGTGTAACAAAACATTTCATGGAATCTGTAATGTATTCCCAGAAGTACAGCTACATCAGAGAATCATGCTTTTAGCAGGGCTGAGTGGGCTTGGTTTGTTGTCAGATGGTTGTGAGAATATAGAAGGAAAAACAAGTCATGTTTTTGTTTACTTAGAAGTACCCAATTGCAGAGTTTAAAATGAAAAGTTTTGTTATGTGTACACTGCTTAGCACAATGCTGTGATTCACCAAAACAAAACTGTAACAAATATTTTGAATTTTGTCTCTTTCTAGATAAGATTTCTGTTATTTTTCAGGAGACAAGTTGTTGCTGTTTTTCCTTCTCAATCAAGTATTTCTCTTTGGAAACAATGGCAGGGAAGCCCATAATGTTCAACGGCCAGTTCCAAACCTTTTAGTGCTTTGCGTTTGATAAGGAAATGCAAGTATATATGAGTAACTTTGCTGAGTAGGTTGATAGCTTTGCAGTAATCTGAAAAGCATGCTTAAGTTTGCTGTAAAGCTGTGTATGTTAATGGCCTTAAAATTTCCAGAAGAGCTGGGCATCTTCTGCTTCTCAAGTGTGAGTTAGCAAAGTCTCTTCACGTTGTTTTAAGATTGTAATGTGTTTTTGTAACTTTTAGTGCTGAAATAGGTCTGTCTACATTGAAAGCTGACAGATTGATATTTCTTATTAGTGTTTGTTGTGCAGTCTCTGTAAGTTATGAAGAGATCGGTGTGCTGTGCTTTATTCATGATTTTCATGAAATGACAATAAAAATGTTGAGATTTCTCAAGGCTTGCTTCTAGAATTTGTGCTTGCTTGATTCAAAAGAAATGTAAAAGCACATTTGACTTTTGGGTCTTAGTATTGTTTCTGAGACAAAAATAGTGCTCTAATTTGGGATGTTCCAGAGGGGCTACTGGTGCAGTATTAGATCAGAAGTGCTGGTGGTCTGCACTCTGTGGCTTACTTGTGGGCATCTGTAAAGATGTTGCATACATAAGTTTCTGGAGCAAGAGTGAGACACAGGTGGAACAAGAAATCAGAGTTTTGACTTGGTGACTTCGCTACAGAAATATCCCATGATTTGGCAGCAGGTTTTGTTTCTGTATATCAGATAGTTGTGTATAATATCTTCTACAAACCAAATTTGAGCTCCGGACGTCTCTCATGAAGGTAGAGAGAATGCATGGCTGTGTTGGTCTATCACCAGCTGGAGTACCAGCAGATTCACCTGTAATGCAGTGAATAGACAGATCTCTTACAGACCACAGAAATACTCTCTTCCTGTGTGCCTTGTATTTCTCACTTGGAATGTGGAAGGATAATGTTTCTTTTTTTGCTTTTTTTTGTTTTACTGCTTCAAGGTGTAAGATCTTTAGGCTGTGTCTTACGGTGAGTATGGTCCAGCATCTTGCACATTAGATACCAATGTGCCTGCAGACCTGAAATTTTATTGTAATGTGAATGATGTCTAAATGCAAGAAACTGTCCCAAATACTCCCTGTTGTAAGAAAGGCCAGGCTTAAACCTGCAATTAGCCACCTTTTCCCATCACTTGTATTGTTCCTGTCTCATTGTGCCGTGTTCCTAAATTTGATCATGTGTTTTCAGCAGGGTGTAGACTTATTCACTGCACAGGATGCTTGGGGTCTCGTGTCAGTAGCCACAGCTGATGGACAAAAGCCCGTTGAGAGTGGATTGTAAGAGAGGAAGGAGCAGTAGGGTGGATAACACTGGTCACTGTTGCCTTGAGACTGCTGTGTTGAATTTCTGCCTCTACCACTGAGTTTCTTGTCTTGAGACTGAGAGATTCTGTTACATGAAACCTTTTCAGCCACCCACTAGTGGTGAGTGCTGCACTTTGCCTGACTTGAGATACCCAGGCACAAGTTCTGAGTTTGTGCAACCACAGTTGTTCCACTATGGTGACAGTTTGGTGCAAAATACTGCAAAGGTGCTAGGTACATTAAAAAAAAAAAAAATCAAGGTCTAGGTGATGTAAGCTGAAGATCCAAAATTAGCCAACACTTTTGGCACATTTTTTAATCTCTCTCTGTCTCTTAATCTCTCTATGCCTCTGTTTTCTGCTGTAAACTGAAGATACCAGTACCACATCAGCTTTTAATGACTCAGAAGATGAAGTTGTTAGTGTTGTGAAGGAGACACTTGGTGGCTAAATAACGGAAAAGATGATGAAGAAATTGGTAGTAAACAGAGCCAAGCAGTGAGCACAGCTCAGTTTGCGCACTGGCTTCGTTTGCGTAAACACCCTTGCTTTTGGCATCCTCCAACTTCTTGCTGCTTCACCTCACAATCTTAACATTTAAAAGGTATTCTTAAAGCTTACTTTCTAGCTTCTAAAATACCAAACTAAAAACCCAAGAAATTCCACCGTATCGAACCACAAACTTCTCCTGTGAGTCATCAACGTGTCGGGACCTCAAGCTGCAGCGCAGGTTTCTGCTGTGTGAGCCGGGCAGCATGTGCTGGTGTGCCCTGCCTGGACCTGGCACAGGGCTCTGGAGAAAGGAATCTCTCCCATCAGTGAGTGTTCATCATCATGTGTCAGAGTTTCACGCTGATGCTGAGAAAGCCCCTGAAGCCATGAGGGAATACTCACTGGCGGGAAAAGTCTCTAGAGAGGAACATGTTTAATGCCATCATTTCCCAGTTGGTTTTGAGACCGGTTTAAGCCATTGCTGCTGGAAGAGGAGGAGGTGTAGTGGTCCTGCCTCCCACCCACCTCAGATGCTTGTCTCCCACCTGTGTTGCCCTTCTTGGTGTGTTGCCCTTTTCACTTGTCTGTTTGCTGGCCCCACTGTGGAAGAAGCAGTGGCACCCAGAGCAAATTATGCCAGCATCATCTGGCTTAGCTTTTTGGGCTGGGTTGGTTGTTCCATGATGCTGTATGGCCTTGCTGGAGCCAGAGCCAGTGGTGGTGGCAGGCAGGGAGAGAGTGCAGAGGCAGGGGTTGCCTTGAGCCTCTTGCTTGAACTCATGGTGAAACTATGTTGTAAGCTTCTATTTGCCATCTGCGAGCAGCAGGCTTTTTTGAGCTTCTTTAATTGCCCAAAAGCAGGTCTCCATTTTCATGAGGATAACAAAAGGTGTGTTCCCTGTTTCTGGTTTCTTTGCTTTGCCTTCCAGAACCCTCCTTCTCCTGACAAATTTCCAAACTTCACAAGTGATGCAGGTTCTTAATGGATGACTTTAGGAATTTTATTGTACTTGTAAGCCAGCAGGAAACTGAACTGGTCTCAACTAACACCTTAATGAAAAATAAAACAAAACAAAACATTCCCTCTAAAATTTGGCATAGAACTTTCATTCAGAATGAAAAAAAAATTGACCAAGATTTAAGAAATTAAAAAGGAGGTCCAGAAAACTAAACTTGATTGTAGCTGACACTGACAGCTTTGAATATGGATTTATTGGTTTTTGCATATGCATGCTAAATATTGGGGAAAGAAAATTGGGCTAATACAAAGAGAATCTGCTGGATATAGACCATGGTGAAAATAGGTGCTTTCAGAGGGAGTTAAAATAACATGAAGGAGAAAGATATAAGGATGGTATCCCAGCTAACAGGATTGCAAAGAAATACCTGCAAGAATGTTGATGAAAATAAAAGGATGGAGGAAGGAGCTTAGTTCTGCTCTTTTGATTTCAGGAAACAACAAATTGTAATTTTATGGAATATAAAACCATTATAATTGCAGTTAGATATCAGGCTTGAGCTGGAAAGGAATGGTGAAGGGTAATGTCAGAAAAATTGAATTCGTATGGAAACAAAAAAAGCAGCAGTGAACTGGAACTTGAAAGCTATGTATAAGCCAGTTTAGATTTCTTTCAGAATACAGTGAAGTGGAAACAGTGCAGGTCTTTAATTCTGCCTCACCTTTACATCTGTATCTTCTTTATTGCTAATTGAGCGTGGAATAAGAAATGCTACAGAATTTGACATTTGCTGAAGCATGA
Source organism: Corvus brachyrhynchos (assembly GCF_000691975.1). Taxonomy (NCBI): domain Eukaryota; kingdom Metazoa; phylum Chordata; class Aves; order Passeriformes; family Corvidae; genus Corvus; species Corvus brachyrhynchos. The sequence continues at coordinate 602,662 of NW_008237353.1, forward strand.
ACTCCAGTGTGTTAGGAAGGTCATGAGGAAAATGGTAGTTGTGAAAAGAGAAACAAAAAGTAAAATTTCAGCAGTTGTTCTTTCAAGTGTTTCTATTACAGCAGGCAGTTGACTTTGGGATGAAATTAGGACCACTCTTTTGAGGCCAAGAACAATTATATTTTCTAAGAACCAAGCTTTCTTATGAGCATGTAGAAGAATATGGCTTTTTGTTTAGTTTGCTGGGTTTTTTTAAAATCCTTGCATCGCAGAACAGATATTTGTGTTGCTATGAGTGTGTATGTAAGGTAACTTGAAATGGGGGGAGGGGGTGTATGTGTGTGTGTGTGCATGTGTTTGTGTGTAAAACACCAAAGCCACAAGTGAAAAACCCAACAGCCACCACTAACATGTAATCATCAGAAATTAACATGTAAATAGCAAAATTCTAGAGGACCTTGTTTAAGAGAGCTTTCTTGCAGATTTATGGTCAACTACATCTTAAATGGCTGCTTTGAAAAAGGCAAAGGCTCGTGGTCTTGTGTTTTCACAGTTGGCTTTTTAGGGCCTCAGAACTATGCAAGTTTCTCTGTTGACTCCTGTCAGTATTTTCAAACTCTGTAGCTATCAGTCCACTGGGCTTTGCAGTTGTGGTAGTGTTACTGCCCAGTCTTACATCCAGACCAATAAACTGTCCAAGAACTTGTTACCATTAAAAATACCTTGTTCCAATTAATTCTCTTTAATAAGAAAGATACTAGAGGAATTTACAAGCTTAGTAACTGTTTCCTTGAAACTTGCATCTGCCTGTGTTACTACGATTGAAAGGGTTTGTGTCCCAAACGCTTGCTTCTCCAGGTGAGGATTCTTGCCTGTGGAAAGAATTCCCAGTCCTTGGCAGGGCAGACAGGCATGCAGGACCTTGGGCAGGGAGCTCAGTAACAACACAATTGTCTGTCTGTTAGGTGGGAGCATCTCTTTGACCTAACCCTTTGCAAAATTGCTGAACAGATGAGAACTACTTTTTTTCTAAGCACAGTCAGTTGCTACCTTCAAATCAGTCACTCATAGCCCACCTTAATGTATTCAGGAAACTTTGCAAAAGACTCTGTTTTGAGAATTATGTTGTTGTGTTTTGGTTTTTAATCCAGAAATTGTTCCCTTCCATGGTGTATATTCTTAGTTTCTTCTTACAATTAGACAATTTGATTTCAAGTTGCAAACTGCTGTAAATATTTATGCTGGAAAACATAAAGGAGACTTCCTAGAGTCACACATTTTCAGAGAGCTGCTTATACCAGTACGAAGTTCCTAGGCTGGTTCATTCTTTCGTATGTTGGACTTCTGTGTTAAGCATTTTAGTTTAGTAATGGATTATGAGATTATGGAGAGAGAATCTGGGGCTCTTAGTTGGAAAAGTAAGATTTTCCTTGCTATGTTAAAACAGATGAATAAACTGGACTTTAAGTTTCCAAATTACATGCACTGGGCGAAGTGCAGTCTTTCCCACCACTTGTTTAAATGTATCATAACTCAGAATATTTACATTAAGAGGAAGGAGTGGGGAAATAAAACACCACAGCAGATTTTTGGAGCCTTCAGTAAAGCATTTATGGGGGAAGTAGGGAAGCTCTAATTCAGTAGGTGAGGCAGTGCTGTTTGTTTTTAAATAAAAGCTTTTTAAATGCCTTTAAAGCTTCTCTCAGAATGAGGCTGCTCAGAGACTGTGCTGACTTAGCAATTCCAAGTATGACCTTTGGTGGCAAGCTGAAGAAGAAATGTCTTTTTAAGGATCCACAGGTTGTGAAAAGCAGAAGGAGGATTTTTGCTAAGGCAGATTTGAAAAAGTCTCTGTACTTGTAAATTTAATCTTTGTCGTATGCATGTAAACTGGCTAATGCAGTAAACTGGATTTAACATCTTTAATTACCAGCAGAAACAGTAAGTAGAGAATGTATGTTCCTATGTTAAATACCCCATGAACTTTCTTCCCCCTGAACTCCTGTGTGTTTAAAAGGTAAGTTCCCAGCAAGTCCCCTTTGTAAATCCCAGGGCAGACCTCCTGAGCTGGAATTGGGAAAGGTTTGGAATGAGCTGCAGGGAGGAAAA
>NW_008237353.1:604838-626026 GCF_000691975.1 Corvus brachyrhynchos
GAGCCCATGGTGTAGTGTCGCTACAAAACAACTGTGTGTGTGTTCCTAGTTACCTATGAAATATGTGGCTTGCTCCCTGCCAGCAGTGGTAGTCATGGAATATCCAGAGCACACCGCATGATTTCCTCTTATTTTTGGCCTAATTTGGGGGGCTGGGAAGTAGGGTAAGTTAATATCAAATGGCATTTTTTTTAACTTCTGAGCTCTGTTAAGTCAGGTGGGAGATTGCAGGCTTGTTCTTACCCTAAAGGTTGCAATGCAGATGGAATACAGAGCCAGGAAAAGAAAAAAAGTGGATGGAAGTGGCACTTAACATAAAATTGCTGTGGTGGTTTTGCTGTTCCATTACCTGTAAGGAATCTCTAGCTGCTGTGCTTTTTGAAGAGAAGTGTGTGTCTTGTACTCAGTAAATGTATGGATTTTACCTTTCTCCCTGCTTTAGTATTTCTTACAGAAGGAAGTATTTCTGTCTTGGGTCTATGAAGAAAACACAATGGTGCATGTATTAATAGTGTTTATGATAGTGTATTCTATAATTTTTATTAGTAAAATACCTAATATGCCCAAATGTGCCTGTAATTCTCCATTGTCAAGAGGCAGTGCAAAATACGTACATTGCATAGTCTAATGCCTTGAATCGTAAAAGAGAACTGCCTTCTTCAGTGTAAGGGCAGTGCTTTTGTGGCCAAGAGGCAGATTAGGAACTGTGAAAATACTGAACTTTATTGCAGGAATGATTTAGTAATCTTCAAATGTATCTTTATGTAGTTTGCAATGTGGAGTTGCTGCATTTGTCTCAATTAATGCATGCATTTGTTAGGAGGTGGGATAGTACCCTTTTTTGTGAAAACAGTTTATGGAACATTTAATTTTGTTTTCCCCTGGTGTTTTTTTCTTTATTTTAAACAACATACATTTCTGTGACAAAAAAAAATACTATGTTTATTTTGAACACTGCCTACATATGCCATATCCAGATATATGTGTCCTTTAGCATGTTCAGAATAGTGCTTTCTTTATGTGCTTTTTTTCCTTTTCTTTCTTAAAATTCTGAAATGGTGATGTAACTTTTGGAGATACCAAGAGAAATTGCTGTTCTGGTACAAGATGGTTTTACCTTTGTCAGGCTTATGAAATGCAGTTGGTCTTCAGTGCCCTTTCAGCAAGATCTGGTACCAGGATTGCTGCAGAGCCTGGCTGCCATCCCTGTTCACGTACATGAAATCCATTGCTGCAGTGGAAGAAAGCAAGCCAGTTTCTATTGTCCGGCTGCTAAAATGGGGGTCTGCTCCCTATTGGAAGGGTCAGTCTTCTCTCTCTTAGGCTCATTAATTAGGCTAGAATCCTATCCTGGAGTGAGAGGGCATCATACACAGATGGGGGCACATCCCAGAGCTCATGGGACATTTTCGTAGGCACCCAGGTGGGACATGGTCTTGGCACAAAAACACATTTTAATTATTAATGTTTTCCTAGTATCTTATGACTGACTTCTATCATGCCTTTTCAAAAATAAATGAATAGCACATTCTCCTTTAAGACTGTATTTTTTTAACAGCTTTTTTTTTCTTTCTTTTTCTGTGCTTTTTTCTTTTCTACCATTCTGCCTGCTAATGCAAGTATGACAAGCAATCTAGTGGGCATCTAGGAAACAGGAAAATTTGTTGTGTCATCTTATTCCTGCCTGAATTTTCCTCCTGTTTTTAAACCTCACAAACCTTTGATATTGCGAACATCTCACACATTTCATTTTGCTCCCAGAACAAAGTTGTAGATATAAAGAAATACAGTTGAAGTGTGTTCTTCAGGAATAACATCTGTACAGTGCTTTGAGAAAGCAGAACACAAAGTTGGCTGTAGAGGAGCCAGGTTTGAGGATGGGATACCTGAATGTAACATGCTCAGGAGGCAAGGACAAGTAATGGATTTTCAGTATATCTGAAAACTGGCCCCATTATTTTAAGCAGTGTTTCTACAGGCAGTGTCTCCAAGATAAAAGAGAAAGTGTGCATATGGCTGCATTTCTCACAGGTCTGTATAAACACATTTGGGACTGCTTGGAAGTGAAAAAAAAAAAAAAAAAAGAGTTAATATTGGACTATTTTCCCAACTTTTGTAGTAATTTTAGCACTTTAGTTTTGTTCTTTTCTTGGGGAGAGGGAGGAGAGGGGGGGACGGGCAGAGCAGTTCTTGGTTTTCCCATTTATAGGAGATCCACATTCTAGCAGTTTTTCTTTTGAATGTTCAGCCTCCATGCTTTTAGCAGAACAGTGACCAGATTTTCCAGTAGATCTCTTTAGTCAGAGGAAACTTGTGTGTGATAAGCAGGTTGATGTGCCCCACATGCCTCGCAGCTTCCTTTCTTGTGTCACTTTGTAGCCTCAAGGGTAAAAGATAGATTGAAGCCATTAGAATATATTTTCCTGTGGACTTTAGTATTGCCTGCAGTCAAGTGGTAAAATCTTAAAAATGTGGCTTTTTTATTTTTTTTTTTTTGTTTTTCTGCTAAACCACGATTTGCACAGCATGGCCAGTGACAGTCCTAGCTCATCAGTGCTGGCCTTCTGTAGTTGGATGTATTAATTTATAAAAACTGTTTCAAAATACGTGGAAACGAGGGAATCTGAACACTAAGTTCTTATAGGTGGGAAATATTGGCCTGAGAAGGATGTAGTGGTCAGTGTTTTCCAGAGCTGAAAGTTTCTGGCTAACCACGTACTTCTGCAAGGGCATTCAGAAATATGAAATGTTTTAAAATCTACAGAAATATGAAAGGTTTTAAAATCTCCTGTTACGAGGAAAAGGGAGAGAGGAGACAAGGCCTGGTGTTAAGATAACAGAAAAGGGTTAACGTAGGTACACATTTATGTAGCAGTTACCTGCAAGTAAATTGCAGTCTCACATTTCTAGGAAACACTGTCCTAAAATGTGTCTCTTGAGCCAATGTTTTAAGTAATCAGCTTTTTCTCCAAGAGGCTTTAAAAACACAGTTTTGGCAACAGTGACTAAGGCAGTATTTTACAGAAGAGCCCCCAGTAAATGGAAAGCAAGCTGGTAATCAGTTTTGATTAACGGATCTGCATTCTGTTATTTAAATGTTTACATCCTGATTAGCATTTAGGCTGCATTTAAATATGCAATTTTATTTTAGCAAAATATGAGGCATGGAGAATGGAGATAATCTTTCAAATGCTAAATGCTGGGGATGTAAGGTAAAAAATGTGCACCCACCTCCCTCAGCCTTTTTAAGTGATAGTGATGTGACTGATATTTTCACTTTAGTGGGATTATGGGGTTTCCTAATCAGATATGACTAAAGGAAAAAGTGTCTGTGTCACTTAAGTTACGAAACTAAGTTTTAAGTATTAAGACTTTCGTTGATGAACTAAATGTCTCCTGCACCTCATTTTGTTAAAGACAAAGCAAGTTGAGCAGGTACAAAAGTTTGTGAGATTTTTCTTGATTATTTTAAGAATTGCCAATCTATGATGGCATCTGATTATTGAAATCTGCATTTCCATTGCTTCATGTATGTGTGGAGAATAGTCACTATTCCTTATGTCGCTCATAATGTGTTTTTTTTCCATGCAAAAGCACTGACTCTGATACCAGTTGGTAGGTACCAGAGGTAATGGTTTGCTTTGCCAACTCACTTCGGCTGCAAAGTTGATACTTCCTGCCCAAAGGAGCATGCACATCTTTCTGGGTTGCAGATCCCAGCTTTGTGAAAAGCTGACTGATTCAACAGAAAGGTTGGCCTGCCACGTAAGCACGCCATAAAAAATGAGCATCTGACAGCTCTGTGGCTTAAATAGTGGATCTGATACAGGCATATGGAAAATTCATGCAACAGGGATACTGTATCAAAACAATTTTTGTGGAGAGGCAAAACGGAATCCTTTCCCTCCCTTCCTCCTCCCCTCCTTTGCTTTCTCGTGACTCTCTTTTTATGTTGTTTGCTTCTTACCCTTTGCCTTTTAAATGATGCCTCTTTAAAAACAGACATTTTACACCAGGATTAAGCTGTTCTCAAAGAATTTTTAGGTAGAGTGATTTAACTTTGAAGGGGAATATTCACTCAGGGATAACACATCAGGAAGGTGGGACACCTTTGAAAAGCCATGGCTCCTCTTCCCCTTAATGTGACTGCCTGAAAGGAAAGACAATGTACTGTGCTCAGGAGTTGGACAGGGAATTCCTGAACAGGATGACTTGACTCTTCTTCTTCCAAAGCAAACTCAATATCCTTTCTGTGCCTTCTGTGACACAAACCTTTTCTGCCCTCCACCTGTTATATTTCTGTTTCACTAGATTTGATATCCTCTGCAAGGTTTCTTATTAGTCTTCTACCTGGGCTTGGAGAACAAAGACTTCTGTTTACACAGAAGGACTTCTGTTGTTGAGCTGGCAGAGGTTTTGAGGACTGGGAAGGGATAGAAAGTAAACATATGCAAGCAACAAATGGAACAATCACCCTCCTCTCATAGCAAGCTAGTATATAATTGATATTACTGGCTGATTTTTTTCATAATTTTCTTTTTTTTTTTCCTCCCCTTCTGCTTTTCACATTTTTCACCAACTGTCTTTGGAGCTTCCATATTTTTTGCTGCACTTCTTTCAACAGACCTTTGAAAATAACATACTGCTGTTACAGCTACCATGAAGTAAAGAAGCAGAGGCATGGGAAGATTAAGAGCCAGCTTAACCAAGGTGTGTAGGCACCCACTCTCTACTAAAGCCTGAGGAGCTATTGTGCCCAAAGTCCTTGCTGGATCATGCCTTGGAATGGTCACTTAGGGTCATACTGGGAAATGAAGCTGGGTCTTTCCTGGTTGGCATGGGTAGCAGTGGTTACTGCTGACCCAGTGTTTTCCAACAGAACCCTTCCCTAAAATGTTTGAGTTCTGTGCTTCTCTTTACAAGACCCACCCGCTCATGTATTTGTGCGTAGCACTACGGGGTATAGATTAATGAAATACAGATGTGTTTGTCCAGGGCCATGCCTTACATTGCCAGCGGGACACGGCTCTGAACAACATCACCAGCTGCCCAGTCTGTGCTTTCCTCTTACGAGTTTTATCTGAGGGAAGCTCTCTGTGGCAAATGAATTACTGAAATGAAGCGCCTGAAGACACAGTTAGACTTTCATTCATCCTGAGAAGTAATTAACATCTGGATATCTTGCCACTGAGAATTAATTTCCTTCAGTAGTGGCCAAGTCCTTCTCCGTGTCCCTGCAACTGTTTGTGTGTCTCCTGTTTGGCTGGGCTGTTGCAGTGAATATGGCAGATATGTTGCTGAACATGAAGAACTGTGTGTAGAGCAAGCCTGTGCAGTGGATTGGGGCACATACTCTTGATTTTGAATCACCAGCAGCTTCAGTGGAGCCTGGCCCCAGTTGTGTGCAGGCTGTGGAATTCTCATCTGTATGCAACCTCTGTGAAGCAGCTGACTTCATGCCTGTGGAACTGCACTAGCCTAGGAACCATAAAACATGAATCACGGGAATGAGATCCTTATGGAAAGGTAGAGGGAATAGACTTTTGTCTGCCCAGAGGGAGGAAAACTTATTCACCACTGTTGCCATCTGTGTGCCCAGGAGTGCTGAGGAGCTTGGTGTGATGCTGCATTGGTGAAAATCGACATGGGTTTATCCTTTATGTGTGCTCACCTGAGAAAAAAGTGTTTGGTACACAAATTTTAAAAAGCCTGGTTTGTTCCTTCTGCTTCATATGTAAATCCCAATGTGAGAACTGCAGATCTGCTTACTTAGTGTTTAGAAGTTGTAGAGGGCTAATGATGCTGCAGCATGGGTGTGTGAAGCCACACTGCTGCTCTTTGTGTCGTGTCAATGAGCAGATGTGTGCAAACCATCCAGGAGTCTGCCAACATGTGAAGAAAGGGATGTCTCGCTCCTGGCGCATTGCTTCTTTGCTCCCTTGGTAAAACTTTGCTGGATCCACACGTTGCTTGGCATCTTTTGATGCTCTTGCTAGCTATTCTAAATATCCATTAAACTAACAATGCAGACTTCTAAGTAAAAAGCTCATTGGAAAAAAAGATGAGCTTTTTCCAGAAACAAATCCAATCGCCCCACCCATTTTCTTTCTTCGGAAACTGGAGCTGAGGAATTGCTACAGGAATGCTCTTCCAAGTCACGGTGGTTGCTTCATCCCCTTCCTAATAACTGTGCTCCTGTGGTGGTGAGGAAGTGCAGAAATGCTTCCAGGCTCAGTGTCAAAATCCTCTACCCAGTCACAAAAAAAAAGTAGTTTGCAGTTAAATGGCTAAATATATTTTCAAAGAAAAGCTTTGTCCATAACTGTCCTTATCTGACACTAATGTTGGAGCATGCAGCTGAGAGAAAGATGGGGGTAAATATTCCAATATTCCAGCTGAGTCATCTTTGCTTCTTCCTGATTATCCCTTTCTATTCATGATTAATGCCCATGGAAATATTCTTTAGACATTATTTTATTTGCTCTTCATTTTTCTTTTTATCAAGAAAAATTATATGCAGAGTATCTTACCTTAAAAATTAGATTAAAAGAACATATTTGAGCAACTAAGACAAGAACTAGGAATTAGAAAAGCAGATTTGTGGGTTTTCATTCAATATTGATCCATTTTACATGTACTCCTGTCCTGTATTGAGCCGAATCTTTTTCTTTGCAGAAAATGAGAAGTATGTACTCATGTCAAGAGCATAATTCGTAGTTATTTTCAGCAGGTGCTTAAAAACATTTGTAAATTCCAGCTTGTAACTGAGCAATTCACCCTCCACCCCCTGTATGTAAATTTGTAACAGAGCACACAGTAAGGGGTTTGAGTGTATAAATGATACCTTTATTTTCAGTGTGGAATTCCCATTGAGAGGCCAGGCCTAAAAATACCAAATGTTTCCACAAACAATTCCTGCACACTGCATGTTGAGTAATACAGCTACAACCAAGGGGAGAGCTTCTGCTGACAGTTTCCCAAATGAATGCAGGAGTCCAAACTGAGCTAGTTTATATATAGTTTTTATTACTGGTCATAAGCTCTTACCAGAAATCCAGATGTGCTCGAATCATGCAGGAGATTAATGACACAAAATGACTGGGGGTGCAGGATGAAGGCTCCTTTTGTGTACCAGAGAGGATGCGGTAACTTCCAGTTAATGACTTCAAAATATCTTACAGAACACAAAGGAGCAAGTTAAGGCATGTAAACAAAAGTTGCCAGACTTCTTATCAAGGTAATTACATGGTATTAAAATGTGTGACTTGATTTAAGGAAATAATTTTGTATCAGTGCTGCCATTTTCCAACGGAGTGTTTCAGTAAATAAATATTTTAAAAAGAAAACCCCAAAAAAAACCCACCTCAAAATGTTCTCGGTAAGTAAAAGGGAAATTCAAAAGGGAAAAGCCAAAGGGAGTAGAGGAACTTTACAGGGCAGGCAATGGTTCTTCTAAAATAGTAGAAAATCTTGTATAAGGGAACCCAAAGTGCTTTGGTTTTGGAATGTTTAAACATAGCATATTTTTGAGTAGTTGCTAATTTGAAATGTTAAGTTCCACGTGGAAGTTAGTAAGCTTACGAGTTTGGGTATTTCTCAGTGCTTATGTCCAGTAGGTGAATAGGCATGTTTATGCAACATCAAAACCCTTGATTTTTCTTTTTCTTGCTCCTACCATACTGTACTTACCTTGGGGAAAATCCTGGTTTAGTGATTGTGGAGTTTCATGTCAAAGTATGCTCTCTCCAGATTAAATCCCTGTAGAAGCCGGTGAGTAGCACAGGGAACCTGTTTGTTGTGGCCGCGTCCAGCAGGTACAAGTTTTCTTGTTGCTCAGGGTTTACTCACAGGGACTATTTACTCATTTATTTGGCAAAGAAGTTGATTAGGGTTAGGCTGTCTCTGGATTGGTTTCACCAGAATCTCTGTAAGGACAGTTTAAAGTACAATATGTAATTGGAAGCAGCGTGGGAGAGGTCAGCAGCCCTTGTGGAGTTTTTGTCTTGATTTTTGCCACAGTTCATACAGTTTCACCCCTGAAAGTGACCAAAAAGATCCTTGTAGACCTGTCAGCACTGCCCCTTGGCACTCAGGTCAGTCACTGTGTCACAGAATCCACTCAGGACTGTAATTTCCACTCCAACAAATCCAGTTTAAAACTAGCTTTGGGCACTGCTTACACCAGCAGCTGGTTTAGCCCAACATGTGCCCATGAGTAGCTGTATTTTTCACTCTGTGTATTTAAAGTCTAAGCTGTTAATAATGGTTGAACTCTTCCTAAGCTTATTTTCAGGGTTTTTTTGGCAGAGTATTTTAATTATTGACATAGACTGGCATGGGCTGCATGTTTCCTCTGTGCTTTCACATAGTGATTTTGCTTGCCTTAACTTCTGTAGAAAGCCACCTCTGAGAAAAGGGTAACATTTGCACCAAATTTTCTGCTTCCTTTGGAAACACAGAAAAAGGAAAACATGTTTCCTGTTAGTGACTGTTTTAATTTTGTTTCTGCTTGCATGAGAATATATCCCAAATGTACAGAGAGGGATTTGTTTCAGGGTCCTGTTAACCTGAGACCTTTCAGGATTTTTTTTTGGTTTTTTATTCCTGGCAGTAGAATTACATTCACTGTTTCTCCAATTTTGAATCTAATTTCCAAATATTATGGGAATTGTAATGTAATCATCTCCATGAAATGTCAGATTATGAACACTTCCAGGTTTTTTTGGGTTGTTTTTTTAACCAGTGGCTTCTCATGGCTGGGTGTGAGTGGGGCTGTTTAGCCAGAGGCACTGTTGGCAGTGTTGGGCATTGTCAGGTACCCTTTAGTCTTTGATCATTATAGTTGTTAATAGTACTGTGTTTAATCCTGATAAACTTTCTGAAAACAGTCAAACATTTCTGCATCTATTTTTTTTTAGAGATAATAAGGATGCCGATGGGCATTTCTTTGTCCCTGAGGCAAGCACAGTATTGATATAGAAGTGTTTTCTCTTGGGACATCAGAATTGAGTCTGGTTTTTCTGTATGCATACTTATCCTTCTAGGCTTGTCATATTCCCTGGAATTCCCACAGTTTTCTGCAGACAGCCTTATTATTAGATATGTGCTTTCTGAAATCTCCATTTAGATTACCCTCAATATCCTGATGATATTGAGCTCACACGTAGCAGCCAGACAGCCCAGATCATATATATATGTGGGGGAAAGGAGAATTGGACAAGAAACAGGGGTTAGAACAAGAGGTTATGAACAATCAGAACTATGTAATTTACATACCTCTGTGGGAAATGTCTACATCTAGTTATGAAAGAAACTTTCTTAGATATTTCCTCAAACTTTATTTTTTTCTATTTGTCTGAAGTAAAGATACTGGAGAGAGATATAACATTACAAGAAGTTGTGGTGGACATTCTCATAGGAGTATATATTTTCCTGTTCCAGAGAAGATTGTTTTTTAAATTACTGATATGCCCTGAAAATATGTAGAAGAAAAGGTAAGGACGAGGATAGAGGGTTGGTGCAAAAAACACCCAACAAAATTAGATCCAGATGGAGGAAGTGGGATCTATGTTCTTCAGCTGTGCAAAGGCTGTCCCACATTTATTCCCCTTTCCCATTATTTTCAGCACAATGTGAGGAACTCTATGCTATATTTATGTATTGGAACTGAGAGTAAGAAGGTAGTAATGAGTCTGTTGTCAGCATGTTGTGCTTTCTTTAATTTACAGCATCATCACTGTGCTGTGCTGCCATAAAGGAGAGAATATAGCCTTTGTCCCCGCTCGGCGTTAGCGGAACCGAGAGTGATGCACGCAGTTGGCAAGGGCTGCAACAACAGAGTCCTCATTCATCGCTGCCATCAGAGCAGTTTGGTTTAGCTGTGTTACGTAAGGCATTTGTGGTATAACTCAGGACATCGCACAGAATAATATTGGGCATGGATATCCAGCTGTTGTGTGAGATACTGAGAAGGGAATAAAGGTACCTTATTGCAGTCAGGGGCTGGGGCACGCCTCCAGAAGCTCATTGAATTAAAGTATTGCGACCCATTCCCCAGCAACCATCACATGACAAGTGCTAGAAGCAGTATTGAGCTACTGCACTAGACATCCTTCTTGCACAAAAATACTCAATTTTACCCTTTAGGAACCTAATGCAAATCCATGAGGGTTTTGTGACCGGACTGGTAAGGGAAAGCTTTTTCTGAAAATACTGCATGAGTTACCAACCTCATGCTGTAAGGGTGATGCAGGGCTGTAGGACCTATAAAACACATAATATTTTTGTCACTGAGCTCTGCAAAGTTTCTGCCATTAGCTTTGGGCTTCCTGAATGTAAATCCACCTACCTTTTGTAGTTAGTATTCTGCCCAAGAGTATGCAAAATATCATTAAGTAGAATGCTTTGGCTTATCATGGAAAGAAGCAAAAGAGCTGCTGAAATACATCAGAAGTTGGCGATAGTGAAAATACTGCCTTGCCATCCTGAATATTATCTGATGAAGTAAAATGCTGTATAAAACTCTCTTCAATAGAAGTGATGGGTCTCAGTGTTTTCTTTTGGAGGGCTAAATAAGTGAAATCAGTCATTTCCCAGAGTCACGGATTGTCTTTGCCTTTGTTTTGTCTGCCCTGTGCCAGGGAGGCACTGGACATTGCCTGCTTGGCAAAAAGTCTTGCTTTTCCTGGCATTTGATATCACTACTCCTCAGTGTGACCTTGCCAAGTGACTAGAGATGCTGGAGAAACTTCAAGCAAAAACTAGTTTTGTGTCAGCCAGGTGGTAGTTTAAGTCCTTTATTATTGAGTTAGCACAAATAAAAAATGTAAAGCATAAAGCAGATTACAGACACAAAGACTGTTGCTATATATTCTATTCAACCTATTTCTCTATGATTTTGGCCAAGGTGTTTTATAGCTACAAAAATCTGAGGATCCAGCTCTGCATAGGTGTCTTTTGCCTTTATAATAGTCCCTTTCTAAGGGGAAATCTTCCCTAGAATTAAAGAAAAAAAATCAACAGAAACATGATCTGAAACTTTCTAAGCTCATTTTTTCCTGTTTTGCCTTCAGTTATGTGGCAAGCAAGATGCTGATCCTATCATATCTTTAAAGCCTATCTGGGAACAGGTCTTGATGCTGAGGAGCATCCTTAAAATTTCTTTGTTTTACCTCGTAATAATTCACTTACATCATGCACTAGAAGCACTTTATTGAATCATGTAGCACTTTGTCTTCTAGAGCAATAACACTTTGTTGTGATTATGTATGACATTAACATGCACTGTTACTTTTACGTGGGGGCCAAACCTGATGTATTAAATCAATGAAAGACTTGGGCTTGGGGGTTGATACTCCTAAATTGTCTTCAGCTACTAGCCTGTTCGACAGTTAGTAATTTTGGGGGGTTCTGGCCATCACAGTGATGAATTACTGAAAATAACTGGAGAGTCTATTGTAACTACAAATTTTGGTATTCATAAATATCTATGGGTAGGAAGTGCTGATAAAAAATCTAGGTAATTTTTCATGGGTCTGGGGCATTCTTTCACTTGACTGTTGTGTTGGTTTAGCACAGCCTGGTGTTAATGGGCAGGAGAAAAATTGAAAATACCCAGTTGAATCATTTTATTAGAAGACAGCATCCATTCCTTACATGTATAACCACGTTTTCTGTAGTTAGGCCATGCAAAAAAAGAAAATGTTTTTTCTTTTTTTTCTTTTTTCTTTTTTTTTTTTGCATTTGAAATTAAATTGAATTTAAAGGACGTATAAATGTAAAGGTAGTGAATGTTCCAGTTCTGGAACAAAGCGAAGTGCTCTCTGTCTTTTCAAATTTACCCCTTTTTAAATAGAATACTTCATCGAGAATAGCTCCTAGCTGTGCTTAGCTAAGCTTTGAGTGTACAAATGCTCTCTGTGTCTTATTTGGGTTCCTAAGGAGGCAATGCCCAAGTATTTTTTTTTTTTTTGCATTTGAAATTAAATTGAATTTAAAGGACGTATAAATGTAAAGGTAGTGAATGTTCCAGTTCTGGAACAAAGCGAAGTGCTCTCTGTCTTTTCAAATTTACCCCTTTTTAAATAGAATACTTCATCGAGAATAGCTCCTAGCTGTGCTTAGCTAAGCTTTGAGTGTACAAATGCTCTCTGTGTCTTATTTGGGTTCCTAAGGAGGCAATGCCCAAGTATTATTTAAGTATTGGGTTTCAGACTGAATGTTTTCTGTCTGCTTGTTTTGCAAGCATGTAAAATTACTGTAACTGAGAGAAGGGAAAAAGTGTAGTTTGTGCTTTTGATAACAATATGTATGTAATCAGCACCTCCTGGTTAATGAATTAGTTGGCTGTTTCTTTCATACAGCACTAGCAGGGAAAACTGCTGGGATAATCAGCAAGTATTGGCAGAGGGATTCAGCAATGTATATATCAGTTAATATTTCCCTTAAATAGTTTTCCAGTAAACTAGATCAAAATTTTGAATGGGCCCCCTATGTGTCTAATTATTTTTCAGGAGCTGAGGCAAATAAAATATTATAAACGTGCAGTATTTAATGACTTTCTTAAACCTCAAGAAGCACACAGAATGGTTTTATTCCCCTTTCACAGTGCAATCACAGTTTGCAGAATAAACTCCTAATTTTGAATTTAAAAAATTGAACATAGTTGATGGTTTTGTTTGGGCTTTTTTTTAACCCAAAGAGGCCTCCTCTTAATGTCAATATAAATAGCTTTTTCTTCTGTTCTTTCTACAGATATCTTTTGTGATTGCAATGTATTAAACCTTAGGCTCAACCATGCATGCAGAAGCCCTGTTAAAATTTAGAGTTCACTGCTTAGAGCCATCCCAGAACTCGGGTGTTAAGAAGTAGATGCATCAGCAGAGAAAACATTTACCTTTGGTGATGGCTACTAAACGAATGCCCTCAACAGTGTTGTGTTCCAGCACCCGGACTTGTCTTTAAACATCGTCTCTTACCAACTGGACTGACAAACAAGGCAAAGTGGGCACAGGGCCATTCTCTGAAAAACAAAGAGAGGGCAGTGCATGGATGACCACCAAGTGATGGCCATCCCCTCCTCACACTGAGAGGAGCAGCAGCACAGAACAGTTGTGGTTGAGGGGAGGTTCTGCCTTCGGCCTCGTTCCAGTGCCTGTCTCCCCAGCCACATGATGTTCTTCAAAACAGATCTGCTTGTGACTAACTCCGCACTTTGGGAGTGAAGCACTGGTGAGGAAGGGAGCCAGACAGCTCCTAGGACAGGCTGGAATTGAGTACTGCGGGGGGAACAGCCCTCTGGAGGAAGTGTTTCCAGGGGATGTTTGACATGAGCTTCCTCTTGTTACGCACACTTAGATAGGTACTTCTGCTGATGGTGGGGATTTGGGGGTTTTTTTGAGGGTGTTCTTTGGTTGTTGGTTTTTTATGGTTTGGTTTTGTTTTGTTTCTTTTGTTTTGGTTTTTTTTAACAAAACCAACAGTATCTTTTTGTTTTAAAGTAAAATGCTGTAAGCTTAAGATAAGATTCTTTCATCTTGGCTGTAACAAAACAGTAAGCTAAATGGACAGCTTGGAATGGGTGTGTTTTTCCCAATTAGCAAGCCTCATCGCTAGCACAGTAGTTTTGTAGAGCTTATTATTTGCTGTACATGAATGTGAGGTACAGATTCCTCACTCAGTGATGACAGCTGCCACCCAAGGACACCAGTGCTGGGGAGCAGGGACCTTTTCTGGGCTTGCACCCAAGCCAGGTGCCATGCTGGGAGGCTGATCCCTGTCCAAGCAGGGAGCCAGGCTTCATGAAGCACAGAAGGCTTTGCTGACTGTGACTCTTGGGAGGATCCAAGACCTCTATTATTCTGATGTGTGAAGGTAATTTAAATCATTTCAGCCTGACCTTGGGGATCACCGTGCCACTTGCTGCTGGGTGGTGGTAACCAGGTCTCAGTGCATTCTGGTGATTTGGTGTGAACACTTTCCTTCTCTATTTCATTGGTGAGCCAGTGAAAACTCATTATTTTCTGTTTAATAACCCTACTGTCCTTCTGTAAGAGGTTTGGTAGCAACAGAGTGAATTACAACAGTATTTTCATCAAATGTCCAGCAAAAATAAGTTTCTGGAAGGACTCAGAATTGTGGGAAGATGTTTTGCAAACATAATTTTCTAGTACAATACAACAGGAGGAAACTACGGTGTGTATTTTGCTTTAAAGAATAAGACCAACTTCAGCTACAAATAATTGTAGAAGTTGGGATCACCAAGATAAAAAAAAATGGCCCACACAAATGACTTAAAATTTTGAGTCTGACTGTGTTTGTACTTTTCTCATGTCTCAAGGCTGCCAAATTCTAGATGCTGTCTTTCCTGGGAACTAACCAATGCTCTCTGGCATGATTTTCACTTCCCCTTATGTCTATATTTGAAAAAGCATATGTGTAGTCCCTAAATGAATATAGTGGTTAACAAGCTATGGATGACAACCCACAAAACATATTTGCTAAAGCAAGTTTCATACTGCTTAATGGAAAACAAATACCAGAACGACTAAACCAGGGATATTGCTATACATGCATATATTTCATGTATGAGAAAAGTTGAAGGAAAAAACCCCTTCTGAGATTTTCCTGGGCACGCTTCTTCCCACTGGAGTTAAGTTACTGTAACTGTGGGGGCAGAACTTGGTTCTTTGGTACATATTTATGTTTTCTCTGGTAGGGCAGGACATGATGTATGGCAGAAACAACTAGGTACTGTCATTAAGTGAGTAATAGCTTCATCCTTCTTAGCTCCTAAGAAAGGAATCATCCTTTACATCCTAAGGAAGTAAAGCCAGCAGTGCCCCTCTAAAGCAGCACTGTTAAGTCATTCTGTACTAAACAGTGTCTCTGTTGTTCCTAAAAGAGAAGAGGCCATGCAGAATTTTCAAGCTTTCTATGACATGTCTTGTGTGCAAGCGACAGGACGGACGTGATGCTGGAGAAGCTTGGTGAAGGGCTGCAGTGCATGGGGAAAACCCCTCCTTGCAGGTAGTACATCACCCCTGGCTGAGGGATGACCTTGGGGGCAGGTGGGGAGCGGACCATGGCTGGGATAGAGCAGATTTTTCCACATTTTTCAACAGCGGATTGCCACAGGTGCATGGAGCCTTTGCTGCCCAACCCAGGTAGCACTGAATTTGGAAGCTCCTTCAGGTAGTAACTGCTGGCTTGAACACAGCATGAAATTAGAGGTTTTATTACAAAACACTAAAGCTTAGTAGTGTTCTTAACCTTGGGTGCTCAGTCTTTAGCCAGAGTTTCCTGAAGCTTGCTTATACTATGAGATTTTCTTTTTTTTAATTTAAAAGGAACTAAAAATGTATTTACTTGCCTTCTTTCATCTAGTGACTCACATTAGCTTCTTCCACATGACTGCTCTGCTGAGAAGGTTAGGAACCGAAGAAGTAAAACTGAGATTTCTGTAACTTTCTGCTTCCTCTATCGAATCCCTTAAGAAATTATCAAACACTGGCAAGGTTTATGATGTCATTAGAGCCTTTTATAACTAACTGCCTAATGCTCCAGGTAGAAGAAGAAACTTGGTTATAACATGTTGTGTAACCAAGCACACTGGTCTTTAAAAACAGAATTTAAAGCCCATTTTTTCAAATTACCTTTCAGATGCCTATATAAATACAGTTAGTTCTGGTGAAATCAGTGAAAGTTGTTAAATGGGCAGCACTTTCTCTGATATGAACCGCAGCTTTGTTTTGTTTTTCTTTTTCCTTAACTTTGGTCTTTAGTTTCTAAATAGTTTGTTGATCCTAGTGCACTTGGTATTTAGGAAAAAGGGGGTAACTTCCGTATTAGTTACCCAGTTTTGGTAAAGCAGCTGTTGCAGAATGTCCACCCTTCAGCCAGGGTTTAGTCCATGAAGTTTTTTATTTTGTATTTAAGAAAACAGTCTTGCACATGCATGCCTATCTAAGTTTTCTTTGTAGTTTACTGCTGTGGGAAACAGTGGTTACTGAGGAACTTTATACAAACCAGGAAGAAGTGACCTTTCTCATTTGCTGTAGGTGAACCTGCTGTAGCAGGGGGCTTGAACTAGTCCCTTCCAACCCCAACCATTCTGTGATTTCAGAATGAATTGAGGAGTGGCTGCTGGGTGCTTTCCAAATGAGTGCAGCATGACATCTGTGCCCCACACAAACCTCACTCAGGCCAGCTGTTGGTACCCTGTCAGTGAAGCCAGATCTGCCATGCCCTTGCATGAGGCTTTGGCTTCTTCAGAAAAAAAGAAGGATGAATAGAAGTATAAAATAAACTTTCTTTTTATTTTTCTCGAAGTTCAGAGAGCATGTATGTGTGTTTGATACATATATATACACAGAGAAACAAAGCCCAGTATTCCAACAATCCTAATGCATCTGCATAGAACAAAAATACACTTCACATAATCACCCTTGGTCCTGGATATACCATGTAATGATTCTGATGAACTGTTTGTTAAAAGCTGCTGTAGTTAAACTCAACAGTTGCTTTGCATGAGATGTGACTCCAAAACAAGTTGCTGAAACTTAGTTATGCATGTGCTGTGGACAAGGCTGTGCTAAGGCAAGCGCGTGTTGGTAATGTTAGTAATGTTGTTACCGAGATGTTCTGCTCTGCCTGGATTGTTTTCTTGGAGAGCTCTAGTTCTTAATACACTGCCAATTTCCATATTGTGGTAAAAGGAAAAGCCAAAGGAACATGTGTGTGTGGTGGCTGAGATCTTCACCCGGACTGCAGTCCTGTCAGTTTTCAGCGAAAAGCCCCAATCTAGCATGTTTTTAATGGGATCTTTCACCAAGGGTAATGGCTTTAAACTGAGAGAGAGTGGGTTTAGATTACATATTAGCAGGGCAAAAGAACTTTGACTGAACCCAAACTTGTAGCTATAGCTAAATCACAGTGAGGTGGGAGATGTGACTTGTTTGGACACCTAATGGCTGGTCAGTGCTTATAGTCAAATGAGCGAGATCCCTGGTTTTTTGAGACATGGTGTAAATAAGTAAAATAATTTTTACCCCAAACTACTAGTAATTTGTGCAGACAAAATACACATGAGAGGGAAAAGCTATGTACTTTGTACAGAGGCAGGGTGCAGGAAAGGCTGATGTCCTCAAATAGTATGTATCATGTGCAGGTAAAGTATAAAGAAGTGAAAGGTAGTGTTGCAGTAGGCTTTTTCCCTTTCTTATTTCTAGACCTCTTAGCAGCTAATGGCAAACCCCTGATTTTATTTTCTCTGTAGCTGATTGGAAGGACACTGTTTGTGCAGTTCAGGTGACTTTCAGTACTCCACCATGGCTACATCATCTTTCATCATCCTGCCTTAGACTTGCTGTTGATGGGCAGGCTGTACTTGACCTTCACCCAGGACTCCCAGGGACAGCAAGACTGAAGTCTCTCTTGTTTCTGTGATGTAAAATAAAGGGACTGCTCCTCTCATAGGCCTCAGTGGGCACTTGTTGCTGGGAAAAGGGCAAGGTGGTGTGCCTGCATGCAGAACCACACGGCTGAACGGTGTCCCCAAGGAATGATCTAACCTGCTTACCCTAAGACAGGGTTGGCAAAGTCATTTCTGACAGCAACTAGCATTTCTTGACAGAACATATACATACATGTTCTCACCCTAATAAAAAGATACAATATATATCATATATGATGTATATGTGTTTCTACACACACACACACATACAAAAAATCTACTTGTGCTTTTCTTTCTGTCAGAAAGCTTTTCTCACTGTCTTGGTAAAGTCTCTCCTCTTTAAATTTGAAAACTCATTCATTTTATCTTTGCATCTTCCTTCTGAAGAATTGAAGACTTAACTTCTCTGCCTTCAGTTTCCTTTTGTTTAGATTAGATACTTAATTTATCCTCTTTCTACTCTTTCTCTGAATATCTTCCAATTTGCCCACATATCTCATGGAGAGCAGCAGTGAAACTTGACCAAAATGTTCCTGTTGACATCCAGTAATGGTGAGTACAGCAGAAGGCTTTCGTCACAGACCTCTCTTGCTGTCTGTCTGTTCCAGCACAACATTTGCTTTTTTGCAAGAGTGCGATATTGTTGATGCTTATCTAGCTTATTGTGTGCTGTAACCTCTAGCTCTCTTCCACAGAACTCCTGCCTAACTGGGAGAGTGCAAGTTGGGCAGTAGGTGAAAGATAGAAACCTGGTTGTGAGGCAGGCCTGGAATAGTGAAGTAGAAAAAGGGGTAACAGTGGCTTAGAGGAAAACTACCTGATTAAATACCTGAGTAAATATTTCACTGAAAAAAAAGGACAAAACATTGAATATTTTTCGACAGTTACTGAAGCAGATGCTGAAGGGATTTTGGCATAAAATGTGCTGAAGTTCAGTTTGGGTATCAAGGTTATAAAGTGTTTGAGGCTAGGAGATTGCCAAAGAAATGTTTTGCTTGTATGTGCAAGACAGTGTTCTTAATAGTATTAACACTAACATTTGCCTGCTTGCTCTGGTGCCTGCTGAAGTCTGTCACTATGCAGCCCAAGCTGCTTTTCTGTGTTACTTTTTCATCTTCCTTGTGGAAAAAAATTCAGTTCAAGTGATATTTGTATAAAGCACTAGATAAATTCAGTTGGGTTTGTGTGTATGCATTTTCTTGTAACAATAGTAATTTTGTATGTTTTGGGAAGTGGTACTTTAGGCTTCTGTGTGGTCTTTTTATCCCACATATGGAATAGCAGTGTTGCCTTGCAGTGTCCAGAGTGGGGACCTATGCAGAGCAAGTCCCATGATGCTTTTGGTTATTTAGAATGTTCTACACATGCACAGTGAGTTTTTTCTTCCTGGAAAGAGGGGAAATCCTCACTCATTGAAACAATTTGTCTTCCACATTGGACCAAAAAAACATAGGTTTTTGTAGTGGGCTAAAATCCTGCAAAATTTCAGCACTGTATTTTTTCCAGTAATCCCAAGATTGTTTGTTCAGCTGCTTTCACTCAGTGTAGCATTTAATGAGAGTATTTATAAAAAAGAGAGGTGGTTAAGGCATGGAACTTTTTTTAAAGTTCTTTGACATATACTTGTTCTTTCGTACTCCTTTCCACATTGTGTGTGTGTAAAGGAGTGTGTGTGAGGCACTCCCAGGAGGGATGTCAGCAGTTTGTGCTCCTGAGTCAGCAGAAGTTGCTGGAAAAAGGACAGAAGTGCAGTAACTGCTGCGGAGAATGCCGCGCTTCGCGTTGTGTTGTCTGATCCCGATTATGGGTCTTAAGCCCCTACTGACAGCTGCAATCCCCTTGTTTATGAATCTGTTTCTAAATGCTTTCTTTCGGAGAGTCACGCAGCTATGACTGCACCCTGGTTCGTTTCGACATTTCCGCATTAGCCTGAAGGGAACTCTCTAAAACCTGCTACCCCACGCTGCTTCCATCCTCAGCGTGAAAGGGGGTGGTTTCATAGTCCTGTGCAAGGACCGGAGGCTGGGGTGGATTTGGGAGCCAGGAGGGAAGGGCGCTCCATGGTGGCTGCAAAATCATGTCGTCAAATATCAGCTATATTCCTTTGTAATTTCTGATCCAACTATTACTGACTTGGCCAAGGACTGGGTTGAAATAATATGGGACTCTGGGAACTTCATATCCCATTAGATCCTTCACGTTGGGCTACTTCGAACCAGAATGGCAAAAATTGAATTGAAATACATTGTTCAATTCTGTATATCTTTTCCACACATGATGTGGTCTGGGTTAGGGGGTTGGGGTTGCTTTTTTGTTTTGTTTTGTGTTTTTAAGTAGCTAACCATGTGAATCCACAAAGTAATGCGCTTTATACTCCTACTTTGCTTCTGTCCTTGAGCATGTGCATTGCTACAAAGGGACAATCACCTGTGGAATTGACCTGTGCTTCATCTTTCAAGGCCCATGCATTGGTGACTACATTATTTGTTGTTTAGCATGTTCTGTGATCAGTGCTAAAATTTGAGTTGCACAGTTCACAGAAATGCTGAGTAACTACTGTTTCCATGTTTCCATGTTATTTTGTTCTAAATAATTCAAAAAGATCCTTATACAAAGCTGTGGGTGCTCTCCTGCATAATTAATACTACAACGAAACCATGGCAGCATTAAAACGAATAGTCAAAAAGGAGCCCTGCCTGTCTGCTACCTACAGAGAAAATTCTGTCCTACTTTTTATTGCTCTGGAAAGGTCTCTACACCACCAGTTTAAAATAGATAGCTTTTGCTAAAGTCCCTCAATTGGAATTTAAGGAAGGGTAAAAAGAGCAGGAGCAAAGAGCTGACATGCCCCTGGAGAGCTCAACAGAAAGAGCAGTGGATGCAAAGTGAAATCAAATCTCTGCTCTCAGGAAGGTGGGATCTATGTCCATTGGTTTTCATAAAGGTACAGTAGGGTTTGAGCCACGGGTGGAGGTGGGTGCAATAAGGCAAGTCTTGGGGTCACCCCGGCAAGTTAGCCACCAACTTTTCCTGAATTTTTTTATAAAAGAACCCAACATAGGCTCACAATTGTGGCTGAATTACGATTTTTTTTTTTGATTGGTACACAAAATACTTTTGATGCTGGAAGTTAAGTTGAAAGTTAACAATGATTCCTTTGTAGCAGTCCCTTTTGAAATAGACAGTCCTGTATCTATAAGAAAACACTATGCGGAGGGATAAATTCTGCTTTCAAGGCTGTATTTTATATATAAATGTCTTATGAATCTTTTTTAAACAATATATATTAACAGGAATATTTACATAAGAAAAGGAAATAGGATTTTAAACTATTACATAGAATATGTAAGTATCCCTGTCCTTGCTTGATTTTTTTTTCTTCAAATAATCAGCAGCCTTTGGCATTTCACACCCTTCTTACAGTAATTTTCAGTAATTTCTTCTTGAGTGCTGATACTTGGTTCTGTCTTTAGCTATTTACTACTGAAGTTTCTCTGAAAGCTTTTACATCCATATCCACTGGTCTGAAACTGCTTGGCTGCATTTTTTAAGTCCCCATCTTACTTAATTCCTATCACAACATTTCCTCAACTATGTCACCTTTTTTTTGGTTGGTTGGTTTTTGGTTGGGGCTTTTTTTTGTTGTTTTTAATAGAAAACCACTGGTGTTCTCAGCTGTGGCTGTGCTGCCACATCCAGCAGCCTCATGGCAGGGTGGGACACGATAAGAAGAAAT
>NW_008237353.1:626326-632136 GCF_000691975.1 Corvus brachyrhynchos
AGCAGCCTCATGGCAGGCTGTGACCTGATAAGAAGCACTTTCCCAGGCTGGTCTGAGAACACCAGTAGTGGTGCTGGTTGCCTCTCCTGAGCCAAGTTTAGCACCAAGCACAAGGGGAACACCCAGGCCGTGCGAACGCCACCGCCTCAGGCCCATCACAGGCTGCATTGCCTCATGTCACGCAGTGCTGTTGTTGGTTATTAAAGGCATCCATGCTGTCATGTTGGCAGCCTACCAGACCTGTCTTCTTCCAGCTGAGCCTCAAGGCTTATTGTATCAGAGCTCAAGAGAGACATGCCTGCCTTATCTGTGTGCTGGTGGTGTCAGTCAGATGGGTGATGTGGGTAACTGGCCACTCTTGATCACTTATTTTGTGCCTGATTTAAGGGCCGCAGTAGATCCTAGTTCAGAGGAGTGATGCATGTGGGCAATGGGGTTGAAACCTCAGCCTGATGACAGCGAGAAGAGGTACTGTTTGCTGAGTCCCCACAGTTGGACCCATGACAGTGATACACCAAGAACTTGTAATGAATCCTGTGAGTCATCCATCACTGCTTGACATGTCCATTTCCTATACCTTAGTGCTCAGGGGGAGCCCAATCACTACCTGCAGCGACTCCTTCCTTCTTCACCTTCATTTTCCACCCCTGTGTAGTCTGGGCAGGCAAGACACTTGTTGAAGGAAAGAACCTTGATTTGGACCAAAAGTAGAAATCCATGCTGGTGAAACAGCATTAGCATAGAGTGAGAGCCAGTCTGTTGTCATCTTCCATGAAGTAACTGCAAAGTGTCATAAATACGTGCAGTTCTGATTGTCACTGCAGAACATGCTGTGTGACAGACAGTCTTGCTTAGAGGTCTGTATCTCAGGGATTGTGTTGAGTCATACAGTTGATAATCTAAATGTAAATAATAGTTGATGCATGTAAAAATTTGAATTTCATTAGGTGGAGGTTTTAGACTTGAACAAATGAATTATTTTTTTCATGTAATGCTGTAACTTGCTTACTAGCTTTGGCAAAGAGTTTTTCCCCTGATACAGAGATAGCAGATACTAATAAGCAAGCAGACAAGGTTATGCAGCAAGAGGGTATTTTAATCATCTTTGTTTTGCAGCAGACAGGCCGGAGTGAGGTACCTCTTAGAAACAATCTACTTCACTGATACTTTGCTTCAACAGATTGACATCATCTCAGGAAAGAAAATAACTGTTTGCTATTCCTGTCATAGACTTCTTTCAATCACTGCGACAGATGTTCCAAGCATGTTGTTCCTCTGTTAGGTTTCTTTAGTAGTAAAAATACTGCAGTCTAAATATAGTTTAAATTGGTTGAGGAACCTTGTTTGAATATGATTCAAAATCGTGTTATACGTGGTTTAAATCAGAGCGCAACAGGACAAAACCATTGGAAAGTCTAGTTAAGATAATTTCAAACCCAGGTAGGAATTTTTATTCAATCATATTTAAAGTGAAGTGCTGTCTTTTTCTAATATATCTTGCAATCCGATTTAGGATGAACCTGGATAACAATGAACTTCCCTCCCCCTGCTCATTATTTGGAATTACCTTGGATAAAAAATGGGACGAATACTTAGTTAAAGAGTCCTCATTTCCTGTATCTGCAGTGTTGTCTTTTGTGCCAGCTGAATGTTCTACATCAGGAATATACAGATTTTATCATCCTTTTTTTTCAATGAAACCGAGTTTCGCGTTCAGGAACAGTTGAGGTGGCTGAGATTAGAGAACCAGTACACATGCACTAGGTACCTATTATTCCTTTGGGGATTTTGGAAGCTGAGAAGGCTGCTGCCCTTATGACCCCACCCCCCCCTTTCCTCTAATAGTGAGTTCCAGTTCAAAGCTCTTTTCTGTCATCTTTCCTGCTCATTCACTTCTGGAGGCCACTGGGAGAGCTAACAGGATGATGCAGGCTGAGTTCTGCTGGTGGTAAATAGCTCCTCCTTTTTATTCTCCCACTCATTTTGTACCTAGGTGATTGGTTGCTACTCACGTGGCCCACTTTTTGAGACCACTGGGTTGGGAGTACAGCTTCCTGCCTGGAACTGGGTCATGGTGGTGTGACAGTAACTCCACTGGTGTGTGTCCCTTCCAAGCGCGATTCCAGTCAGTGACATTGATTGGGGGAATGCTTGTTTTGATACTGGCTGGCTGACGCTTTCTGCTCCCTCTTTCTGACACGTATACAGATGAAGTTGCTAAATTGCGTTGTCTGGGACAAGGTGCTCTTTTGTTTCCAAAAATGATGAGTAAAGAAACAAAGTTCAAGGTTTATTTCGTCACTTGGACTTTTACTGCAGTGATAGAGACTGGGAGCTCAGCTTTAGAAAATGGAGAGTAAATGGAGTTTGTAATCTATTCTTGTTTCATTGCTAGTTAACTTTATTTAATAGATTGGTAAAATAATCCTCCAAGAAGGAAGTAAATGTAGGGAGATACAGGTGCAACGACCTCCAGTGCCCAATGACACCGGAAACAGTTAGCATCCCTCATTTTGTGCCTGTTTTGTGGGGGAGGAGAGAGAAGCTCATGTGGTAATCACAAGCTGCCAGGTCATTGCAAGTAATCTGGTGCCAGCAGTAACACTCTCTTCAAGGTCCTCCTTCTGTGGGAAACCTCACTGGTGGTTAACTTGAGCATCCAATTTTGAGCCTTCACAGAGGAGAGTGATTCATGTATGCTTTGTCTTGAAGCCATTTGGGCCCTGCTATGATCTCACATAAGGAGACATTTTCTTCTAGGTTTGGTTTACAAATTTGGAGCTGGGATCACTCACATCGATCTTTTTCTTTGGTTTCGAGCTTCTTTCTGAAGCAGTGAAGGTTGTTGTTGCTTACTTACTAATTTCTTCATCATATTTGTATTGATTTAGTGCCCATATGTATTTAAGCTGTGAGAACAGTGAGAAAGACTTTGAACACCTAATTTTTCCCCTTTTTTATTCTTGTAATTAAACAGAAATTCTATAGCATTCCCCCAAGGAGTAACTTTGTAAAGTTCATGGCTAATTTCACTATCCATGGACAGCTGTACTTTCTGGGCTTTTTTGGCAGCATGGTCATGGCCTTCTCTTAATTGTTTCTATGACAATTTTTTATTTGGTTTGGCTTATAATGAAAGAATGAAAGGGTTCTTCAGCATTTAAAGAGGCTGCCTAGGGAAGTGGTTGAGTCACCATCCCTGGAAGTATTTAAAAGATGTGTATACATGGCACTTAGGCACATAGTTCAGTGGTGGACTTGTCAGCACCATGTTAGCAGTTGGACTCAGTGATCTTAAAGGTATTTCTAACCTAAATGATTAAATGGTTCTAAGATCCAACCTACTACTTTGAGTTTGCTTTCCTGTTTGAAGGGCTGAGTGAGGCACATCAGGACAGTTGCAGTATCTGAGTTTCAAACTTCATCTCTTTTGTCCAGCTTCCATACCAAGTATAGCAGCATGGTGAGACCTTTAGTTCTTGAAAGGTAGATTGGTTATTTAGGGACAGACATTTGAGATTATTCTTTATTTCTTCATCCTTATTTATTTATAACAACAAGGTTTCTAGGAAGAAGATACAGCCTTTAGCTCAGGATTTAGTACAGCAAATTACTGCAAGTGAGAAGAAGTTAAGTTTCTTGGAGGTGAATGTAGCAGAAGTGTTCCTGCCTGCCTGTAGCATTTAGATATACCTAGAAAGAATGGGAAACACCCTGACCTTAAAGTAACCTTCTGCCCTTGTACTTTGCCACCTGTCTCAAGACCTGCAATAGAAGATTTGACTGCTTCTCATAAGCTCTTCTACCTAGGTTGTCTACCAGAAAGGAAAAAAGAAGAGTTATATAACAGCATTTTCCTCAAAAACTCTGTTATAGAATTCAACCAAAACCCTGATTTTAGCTCCAGTAGAAGTCTAAAGCTGGCACAAACTGGTTTTCCAAGGTCCCTTTTTCTGTGTTTATAAAGAAAGTAAATGAACCAATAGTTTAATATGTGGGGTAGAATATTCCTAAATGGCAGCAAGGAGAGTGGTTCTTGGTAAGAGCCACAACCACCGATTCACTACTTGGTGAGCTTTCCTCCTCCATCAGGGGATACAATTTGTCAGAAATCACCAGTGGAGAGCTTGGAGGAGAGGAGAGGAAATGCACTGTGATACAGAAACAGAACCCGTTTCAGATATGATACCTTCCTGTTGAACATTAATGAACTGCAGCGGTTGTATGTAAGGTTTGTGGCTCGTTACATATGCTTAGCTTGCCAAAAGTTTCTTGGGGCATTAAGGGCAGGCAGTGTCATTTGTGCAAAAGGCAGAGCTCTCAGCCTCTGGATGTAACACTGACCTTACTTGAACTGATAAACAGCTGTCTTATCCATGACCTTTAATAGCTGAAATGCGTACACCATCTACAGACTTTTTCAGGTTTGCTTCAAAAGAGATCGGTGGATAAAGCATATGTACGTATGTATGCACTGCTCTGTGTGATCCTTTCTGGCTTGTAACAGCACATCAAGGGAATTCCAGAGTTTAGGAGTAGCAGAGCAATCACTTTTCCGTGTGCTCTTTCTTCCTCATGAGAGGTGTTCATTCATAGTGATGCACGGTTGATCTTAAAGAAAAAAAAATAAAACACGACAGAATGTAATGTTGGGCTTTATCCTCCTAATGTAAAATAAGACTTACCTTCTGTTTGCATTCTCTGGTTTAATTTGAAAGAAGACAGAGACAATATTAAAATATAATGAGGGCAATTCATTTTGTGCTTCACAGTGGCTCAGATTTAGAAGAAAAAAACCCCACCTTAATCAGCACAGTACTTAAGGGCTCCCTGTAAGAAGGTTGTGCTTAACCTTCAGCAAACGCTTATGGGCTGCCCTGAATAATAATGGGTTTAAGCACATGCTTAAGTGTTTTCCTGAAGGAAGACCTAAGCATCTTCTCAAGTGTTAGATTACGGCTTCATTTACCTTATTCATAAATCCCAGCATCAGAAGCAAACTTTTCTTTCATCTCTTGGCAGATATTTGGGTGTATAGATTTTTCCACCTCCGTTTGCCCTGCTTTCTGTGGCTCTCTTGCTGCAATCTGATCAGCCCAGGCTGACCTTCAGGGGTGCTCCACATGGTTCGGGAGCCTGCCCGCATGGCTCCGATTGCACGATCAAAGTCCATACCTTGCCTTTCATCTGCCGGCTCTCTGCCCTTCCCAGGGTTATTAATTTGAAGAACTCAAAGGCGCAACCCTTTTCTGCTGCGCCTGTTCCCGGGGAAGTAGGAATGGGAATTGGCGGGTTGTCCAACGGCTTGGCTTTGGTCAGTTTTCCATGGTGGGAGATGGGATTGGAGCGGGTTAAATCTGCACCAGCTGTTTCTTGGTTGGCTGTCGGAAATGCAAGGCAAAAAAAAACAGGAGAGGAAAAAAACCCCCACCAAACCAACCCTACAAAAAATATGGGGGGAGGGGAAAAAAGAAAAAAAAAAGAAGGGGGGGGAAGGCGAAAACAAGAAGAAAGAGGGGAAAACAAAAAAAAAAAGGCAGGAAATGGGAAGAAAAAAGGGGAGAAGGAAAAAGAGGAAATAGGGGTGCAAAGGGATAAAAATTTTAAAAGAGTAAACAAGAAAAAGGGAAAAAAGAAATGAAAAAGGGGGAAGTAAAACAAAAAATGGAAAAAAGAAAAGAGAAAAAAGGACAAGAACGGAAAAATGGAGAAAAGCGGAGAAAGAAAAAAAAAAATCACAGGAAAAAGGGAGAAAAGAGAAAAAAAGGAAGAAAAGAAGGGGGGGAAGGGAAAGGAAAAAACAGGGGCTG
>NW_008237353.1:632405-650496 GCF_000691975.1 Corvus brachyrhynchos
GGGGGGGGTTGGCTCTCTGGGTAAGAGGATTAGATGCGTTCGCATGGGGGCCAGGATGAGAAAAATACCGCAAGGCTTGAGGGAGGTGGGATTGAGGAATTGGCCTCGATGGAAACGGGAGGCGTCCTTCTTTATGAACATTGCTAGTGCCTGCTGAGAACTGCCTGGCAGGTGCTGGAAGGCGATTCTTTTCATCTGCATATTTTATTATCACATTTAGTTGTCAGTATTTTAATCGTAAGATGTGCACATAAACACACCCTGAGAATCTCTAAGCAGTGAGTCCAAGTACCAGCCCTATGCTGATACCGAGCCTAGATCAAATAATTGACAGATGTCTTTTACATGAATGGAAGGAATGACGGGAGAAGGCATCAGTGTCTGCTTGGGTAAGTTTCTTTTCCGTTATCTTTAATCATTATTAGTGTTTTTGCACCGTCTCTTCCTTAGTGTCAGAATGGGAGCAGTCAACTCTGGTGGGGTCTTCTTGTGCTTTTGATCTTCTCGCTACTCTTTGCCTGCTGGAATTCCTAGAAGCAGGTGAGAATTTATTGAACCCTTTTGCTGTGGGCTCTTCTTTTTTGCTGCGAGGATGTCATTAGTGCAGGCAAAAACTTTATAAATTCTGATGTTCGATTTTAAGTTTGGAAAAGATGATGTCTGGTCTAGAATAGAGTACAAAAAATACTGGTCTGCAAATTACGGTGTTGTAAACACATTTTTTAAGAGAGCAGACCCTACCTGTGTTAATAATAATATTCATTGCCAGGAAACAGATGTGTGGAGGGGAAAATCTTAAGTGAATTTGACATTCTTAAACAGTTTTACAGCAGTGGGATAAGAAATGTAAGAGAGAACACTACTGGGAAATGAGCTTGCGTTACACCCACAGAGCATTTACTGTACATTAGTTATAACCCTGTTGTTTTTGTTGCCTGCAATTAATTGAGTAATTTCTTCCATGACTGAAACTGCAGGTTAAGCATGTTTGCTTTGAAAGCCAGTCTTCTGAATCGAGACGGCTTTTGCACTTACCATACATTAACAAGCTCTTGCAAAGTACATTTTGTGTGCTATGGTTATGAATTCCTGAAAGGTATCGGTGGGGGTTAATTCACTGTTACATAAACAGCCAATAACAGCTTCCGATTGCACTGGAATTGCTCTAAAATAGTTATTAGCTTCAAGGCTATTATGGGCAAAAAGGCATTCCACTTTTGCAAATATTATTTCTATGAAAAAAACAGAAATGGACTACAAGAACTCTAAAGCATTGAAGTGAGGACACTGCAGCTATAAATAGGCAAAGCTCTAGTGTAGCTTTACCACTGGGTTTTACAACTCTGACAAGGCCTTTACCTCCCAGTCCTACTTGGAAACCAACAAAATCTCAACCAAACTAGTTTTCCAGAAGCTGAGCATTTATTGTATGAAGACATTTGAGAAGAGCATCATTGCTTTAGTTAGCAAAACCTGCCTGCTACCTGTGTGCACGCATGCCGATATTCTGAAAAAGAAGAAGTCAGAGCTGGCATCGCAAATAGCCAAGTCTTAGAGCTGTACTGAACTGTGGGAGCACAGGGGCAGCGTGGGGAGCCAGAAGCTGGAATTTATTGCAGCAGGGTTATGCAGAAGTTCAACTCACTCCAGGCGGTGCAGGAAGGAGCTGAGAATCAGTTTCTGAGCTCCCTGGCCAGGAAGCAGGGGTGCCTGGAGAGTGGAAGATATGCCTGCAGCCATTTCGGGTGCCTTCTGATTTTGAAACTTCGCATGGGGAATTTGCTAGATACTTTTGTTGTTGGACTGTTTATTTAACAAATCAGGCCTGGTACCTGTTGAAGCAGCCTGCAAAATTGGCTCTGTCCTCTCTGGCCATGAGCAGTAGTTGTTTGCTCAGAGAACTGGAAGTGTTTGGATATGAGAACTTTGCTTGCATTTAGACATCCTCAGTTGCCCCCAAACTAGCTTACACCTTTTCTTTTCAGGAACTGGAAATACTGCTTCTGCTGCATTTCTAGAAGTAAAAGAGTACAGCAAGGGGTTTTATGCGTAATTCAGTTGGTTTTTGCATATGACTGTTCATACTGACAGCTGCTTTCCAAAAGATGAAGTAACTTTATGTTTTGATTGTTTCAGCTATAGGAATTGACCCCTGTTTATTTTAAATGCAGTATTGTTCTGCATCACCAGCAGTTACTTATTTAGGTGTCTGAGGGAAACACATGACTTGGCATTAGCCTTTCTTTTCCTCCCATCTCCCCTGACCCCAAAGTAGTTCAGCCTGAAACTTGAAAAGTCAATCACAGTTACCTTGGCAAAATTATAAACAAATTAAGATGGATGAAGCCTGACCTTAAAATTATTTCAGATAGGCTGAGCACATGCAGCCGAGAGCATTAATTGCTGCTGTTTTCGCAGCTACCTTTGGCAGTGTAGGGTTTCCGTAAATAATTCCTCCTTGAAGGAAGTGAGACATGCCATGTCATCTATTTCACTTCTGAAGCCTTTCTGAAATTTCCTGGATTTATGACTTGTGTTAATTGATGTTGTGTAGATAAGTCTTTCAGGTATTTTCATTTGCCTGACATGGGACTAGTCCATCTCTGTATTTTTATTTTGGTATATGTATGTTTGTCATACATATAACAAAATTACACGTTTGTGCACTGTTTAAAAATGGCAGACCCTTACTACAATCAATATAGTTTTAATGGAATTAATGACATTTTAAATTAAGAAGAATTTTTGCTCATTTGTCTGTTATGTACCATGATTTGGTTACAAACCCCAGCAGTGCTGATGGCCCTGGAGACAATAGATGTCAGGACATGGCACATACTGGAGGATCAGCTGTTAATGTTGCTTCATCCAGTCCTGCTTGTGTTGTGAAAAGACCTTTAGGAGGTGCTTATAGCTCAACCATGGAATTTATTTAGAGAGAGATTTCAGAAGAACGCCAAGCACAAATCTTCCCATATTTTCAAGGTTTTTTTGTGATATTAAATCTGATGGTGCACATTTTTGTAGTGTATTTTACCTAAACATTTGCAAGTTATCTTTCATCCAGAAAATTGGTAGTACAGGGAGATTGAGAAGCATGGATAAGGCTTTTGAATCTTAATGAAGCTAGCCCAGCCAGAGGGGAAGTGTCAGGTGGGAGGCAGAGCTGTCCTTAAAGAACCAAGTGGGTTTCTTTTGGTGTGGTCTAAGTGTCCATTTGAGATACTGTACAGGTTTACCATACTATTTCAGTCTTTACTTGTTTGGGCTTTCTATGTTATAAAGTATATGTTTGTAAACCACTTCATACTGAACACAGTTAAGATTTCATTCTGGTTGAACATCCATGCTTTATTATATGTCTTTATCATCATTGCAAGATAATATCAGGGCTTTATTACTTAATAATAAGTTTTATCTTTAAAGATCATTTTCTAAAAGATTGAAATGGGTTGTTACCTCACCTAGGAGTTATGAGTATGATTGTTGGGAGCACCTGAGAGTTGAGTTAGATGAATGCTGTTTTAATTGGCAGAAGATTACCAGTTTCCGTGGGAAAATTAATTAGTTAAAACCCATCACCAAGGCCTTTTGAAAATTCTTAACTGTATTATGAAGATTATTGATTTTGAAGTTAATGACTACAAGTTGGAAGAAGAGGCTACTTTCTAAGTACCCCAATTTTGCATTGTCCATACAATAATAGGTTTACACTGTATTTAGGAGATGCATACAAAAGCCAGTTGTGTTTTTGCAAAAGGGTTTTAGCAGGAGCTTTGTGTGGGCCCACTCTGAGACAATCTAATAGGGTCTGATTTTCAGAAAGTTCCTTGCTGAAAACTATGCTGGTTTAGGAGAACTGTGGTTGTGCACTTTGACTCGTTAGCTGTTTTTGAAGTCTCTGGTCTCAGTAGTTAGTACTACCTGTCAGAATGTGTAAGGGCAGGAGGAGTTTGTGACCACCCTTGGATGCAATAATAATACACGATGAGAAACTGGCGCAGGTTGCCCGGAGAAGCTCTGGATGCCCCATCCTTGGAAGTGTCCAAGGCCAGGTTGAATGAGGCTTTGAGCAGCCTGGTCTAGTGGAAGGTTTCCCTGCCTGTGGCAGGGGGATTGGAACTAGATGATCTTTAAGATCCCTTCCAACCCAAACCATTCCATGATTCTATAAAATAGCAGCAAAAAGCTGCCTTTAAATTTTTGTGTGTCATTGGAAAGGGCACCGGTAAATGAGAAGATATGGTCAGGAGGGCAGGCAAGGGGTTAATTTTAGAGTATGTTCTATGTAAGTAGTTGGCAATAAAGTGTCTAAATACCTCTGTAAGACTTCATGTGTGCAGCCACTATGTTCCTTAGGAATATAATTATCTTTCCAATAAATTCTTGGAGCGTGGAAAT
Source organism: Corvus brachyrhynchos (assembly GCF_000691975.1). Classification (NCBI taxonomy): domain Eukaryota; kingdom Metazoa; phylum Chordata; class Aves; order Passeriformes; family Corvidae; genus Corvus; species Corvus brachyrhynchos. Next base: position 636,807 of record NW_008237353.1, read on the forward strand.
GTTGTTTTATGGACTGGAACTATAAAGTACACAGGAAGGTTGTGTTGGGCGTTGGTACCAAACTCACATATCCCCTGACAAGTTCCTAAACCAGAGACCAGACTTCCCCTCACTAAGAAATTCCCTGTGATGTTTCACCCTCACCTCTCCATCATCATCCCACACATTCTCTTCTGCCTTCCTATCACTGAGCTATGTGGTCAAAAACAAGAATCCCCTTCCCTTTTCCTGCTTGCTTTAAAAGCGGGAATTTTGAGCTTCTGGTAGGTGACTTGCTGCCTGCTTTTTTTACTGCTCTGGGCCTGGACATTTTCCAAGGCAGTCAGTCCTCACTTTCATCTACACCCTGGGATTCCACAGGTGCGATGGAGAAGTGAACCTTTGTGTGAGATTTGGCTGGTTTGCAGTCTCTTGCCACAGGGGAATGGAAGTAATAACAAGGGAGTTCCCACAGATAGGTGGATGTTGTGGGGTTGTGCCAGGAAGTTTTGGTTTCCTAATAAAATTGAAAGACGAATTTCTGGTTCTCTTAAAATCCTTGGGAACTTTATAGTCAGCCTGTCTGAATTTTGGTGAAGAGTCAAATGCTTACCTGAGACTGGAGCATGGGCTTGGGGAAGGCATTTCAGCTTCGTCTAATTTATTCCCTGTGAGATATTCACCTGTGTGTGCCTGTGTACTGCTGTAAGCGATGGGTGGAGAGATAACAAAGAAAAAGCCCTGCATTTTGACATCCATAATTGTAGCTTTACAATGGCTACGATGTTGTTAGTGCAAAAAGCAAAACATAGCCCTATTGAAATTGCTTAAAACAGGTGTATTTTCAGAAGGAGTCCCCTGAACAGTAGTAAATTTGTTCACAGATTAGAATAAGCAATAGATATTAAATCCCCTTCTAATAAGTGTGTGCCAAGCCATTCCTTGTGGGTATGTCAGATGACCTTCAGAGTAGATTTGTACTGTACTCAAACATCTACAATTAAAGCTCATTGAAATTAGATTCATAGGACATAGTTTACATTATTTTTAGAAGTGTGCCTTTGTTTTCCTTTATAACTTGTATTTAATGGGAAAAAAACCAACAAAAATTAAAATGTTAGAAAACTCAAAACTTGTCATATTTCTATAGTTTTTCAGTTTTTCTGAAATTAAAATGTGTGTTAAATCAGAGATTCACTGTTACATGTTTTAAAGACTTTGCACTGAATTTCAGTTTTCAAAGTCTGCATGGCTTCTAGTTTAAATTAATAAAAAACTTGAAGGAAAGCTTTGGTCAAATGTTTTTTTAGGTTTTTTGTTGTTTTTTTTAGGAAAGATGAAACTGGTCATTCCAGAAAATATTTTGTAATGTAGAACTTGCTGAAGCTCATCCTTTCCACAAATACCTTAGATTTTGGTAGTGAATTTTGTGTCAGAATTTTTTTTTGTTTTGGCAGATTCCCTCTGGCAGCATCTTTTTTTCATCTCCTTTGGAACTTACAGTTCCAAGTGAAGATAGGTGTCAGCCACCATATACTCTAGCCAAACAATGTGTCTTTTCGTAATATTAGAATGGGAGAAATGGCCAGTCGATCATTAAAGAAAATTGAATTTAGGATTTCAAAATGCTGGAATATCTTAGTAAGAGTCCCAGTACTGACTCTGGTGTTAGGAAGACTCCATGTGCCTTAACAGTACATTTCCCAACCATGATGTGTTTCAATTTATTTTGCTCTGATTTTATGGATATACATTACTTGTTTTGGGGATAAATGTGAGGATAATGTGCCATATAATGCATTTTAGTCTCCAGTTGACATTTATTGTCAACCTGTTTTCTTAAAACCTAGTTTTTATAGGGGGAATTTTAAAGGAGAGCATGTGGATTGATATGCTTGATCTGCTTCTTGCTACGCAGGATTTGTGGTATGATACTTAAAGCCCCTTTGATAATACAGCACAGAGATTCTTATTGGCCTGCACAAGGTATTCCCAAAACGTGTTTGCTAGTGTGGTTTAGTGCAGCCTTCAGGTTTTCCTTGGCATTATGCCTTGAGGAAGCTTTACTGTTGCACTGTTTGTTTTCAAATGTTGCTTCTTAAATATAAATCAGATGTGATATAAAGCAAAAATTTGGAAATTAGCATGGCCAGCCATCTCAAATCTGAGCTAGAAATGAAATATTACAAATTAAATTTTGGTTTGCTCCAAGCCCTGTTGAACTGTATGAGACAGGAGGTATCATTTCCTGCCGTGTATCTTCAGCAATCAGCAGTGTAACAGCGGACTGATTGGTTATTTACTTTTTAATTTCTCTCCCATAGATCTTATGTCAACAGCATTCAAGCAGAGTGTAGCATGGTTATTTTTACTGTGTCTTTATTGGTTGCATAGATTAAAGCATGAACAGTTTTATGAAGGTTGCATTTTTACATCCTGACAACTTCATATTTGCCCTTGTCCCTATTAAAACATTTAATTTCTCTCAGACAGCTTAACCTTTTTCTTCTACTTCAAATAATGACGAGGACAAATATTTGTCAACATCCTTTCAACTCGATGCATTCACAGCTCCATCAGTATCTTGAGTGTCTGGAAAAGTGTTTCTGACCCTTCCTGTAGCCAAGGTGGTGGCCAGATGTGGGAATGCCCCTCTCTGCTTCCATCTCTGCAGCAGTCCTGGTGGTGATGTGCAGCCCAGGCATCACCACCAGCCCTGAGGGCCACCTGGGGAGCTTGCCTTACTACCCCACTCTCCCAAAGTCCTAGGTTGCTGGGGGAGCATGGCAAAGAGCCGGCTGCAGGTTGGGTATGTTTCGCATCTTCATTTCTCCTAAGGTATTGTTCCAGACATCTGAGCTGTAATCAGGTGTAACATAATAACAAAGCAAGCAGATTCTACAGTACCTCCAAACCCTGTATAGTGGAGTTCCACCATTTTGCTTTGGATAAAATGATTAAAAATAGTGAGGGAAAGAATGAACATCACCTGAACAGACACAGTGACTTTGTCAGGATGTGTAGGGCTTTGAGCAGAGATACAGGTTCTGGGAATCTGTAATGTTTGTGAAATAGAATCAGTATTTTTTAAGAGTATGAGTGAGTTAAACTTCTTGGGAGAAAGGGACTAAGTATTTTTTTCCCTTTTATATGTGCTGGGCACACTGCTCGGTAAATATGGTCCTAATCCTTCACTAGCAGACTGTGATATGAACACCAGTGATTTCCCCTTGTCTCCGTCAGACCTGTGTGATTAAAAACCTACATGTGTGATTAAAATCCTACATCAGCACTGGAATGATTTGGATTCCTTCAAGCTTTCAACTATTCAGGCTGTCAGTAAAAAAGGCCTATTTCTACCGACATGTGATCAGAGATTTCGGCCGCACTCTGCCTGGCACAGACCGACGGATGATGGATGTGACTGGTACCTACACAGAATGTTCCTGCTGTGTCTTTTCCTGAATGTGTGCCCAAAGGGAAGCTTTCCACGTTTTTTGAATGGCCTTTAGCTGAAGAGTTGTTTAGGAGGGAGAAGGTATTTTAAGGAAACTGTGGCAGATACGAATCCTGGTAATAAGGCTCTTATGGCCTATGCAGTGCTGCATGACAGATTTTGATTTCACTGATGGCCTTTCAAATGCAGAGTTAGATTTTCTACATGTTACTGCAGCTGAGCAATTGCAGATACCTCCCCACAGAAGGCCTCATTGCCTTTTCATGAGCAAATACTCCCTTATTTGTTCATATCCTGCTCTTTCTCTTTCAAAATGACTTGAAGTGTTTAATTTAGGAAGAACACAGTCAAGTATTTTTTGCTGTGAGATGGCAGAACGGGTGTTTGTTCCTGGTGGTGGGGCTTGCTGGTGTAGGTGTCTTCTGTGGCTTTGGTAGGAATGTTCAGCAGATACTTAATGACCTTCTGTGGGAGGGAAAAAGGTGCACAGGTGAAAATGGAGGAGGTTCTTGTGAATGTCGAGGTCTCTTGCAAGTCTGGAGCTCAGCCTACGTTCCAGTACGTAGGGAGAGAGTTGTGCTGCCAAGAAATTAATGTCTCCTTTACTGGGATACTGAGGGTCTCAGTGCACCACATTCAGAGCGCTTCTGTGGCTTCGCTTACAGACCTAGGTTTGAAAAAACAAAACTGTTCCAGCTGGAAAGGAAGTATTTTTCTTTAAAAAAAAAAAGCGTTGGAGTACCTTGGGTGTGTTGGGTAATTGTGTACTCAAGAAACGCACTTAAATAAGTGAAGACACTCCTGTAACCCTCGCCTGCCAGGAAGGCAGGCGCTGCAGAAGATCCACTCATCGCAGAGGAACTCCAGTAGGTGCAAAAGGGGAGGAGAGCCTTTGTTCTTTGTGCTGTATTTATTCACAAAGAGAAGTTGTCTTTGGCATGTCTGCTTGGCACCAGAGGATTCCCGTTTTTTATCCTGCGGAGCTGCTTTTTCTTGTCGGTGTTGCGGGTAGGTTTCCTTTCCTAACACGGAAGGGGAGAGGTGGCTATTTTCCATAGTTCATCACAAGGTTTCACTCCTGCTGGTTGAAAGAGCCCAGCAAAGCACCTTCTGGAGGCAGAGTAGGAGTCAGAAGCAAAGTCCTGGGCAGCAGCTCTGGTGGATTCCATTCCAGTGCTGTGTGATGAGAGAGGGGGAAGGATATAGGAGGATGTAGAGGTGGCGTGCAGCAGGGCACAGTTTGCAGGATATCGGTCTGGGTTCCCGAGTTCAGTAAGGAAAACCCACATAGATGGGGAGGGACTTTATACGAGGGCATTAGTGATAGGACAAGGGGTAATGACTTTAAACTGAAAGAGGGTGGATTTAGATTAGATATAAGGAAGAAATTCTTTACTGCGAGGGTGGTGAGACACTGGAACAGGTTGCCCAGAGAGGTGTTAAATGCACCATCCGTGGAAATAAAGGTCAGGTTGGATGGGGCTCTGAGCAAGCTGGTCTCTTTAAGATGTCCCTTCTCATTGCAGGGGATGGGATTAGGTAACCTTTGAAGGTCCCTTCCAGCCCAAGCTATTCTATGATTCTAGCACATGCTCAGTAAATATGGTCCTAATCCTTCACTAGCAGACTATGATACGAACACCAGTGATTTCCAGATCTACATCTCACGATTAACAGTTTGTGTTTAGAGGAGTTCTAAAGCAAGGACACTTTCTGGGCAAAACTAGGCTATACTGTATTTAGCAAGTAAGCACATTTTCCATTAATGTAGTTTATAAAACGTACAAACAGGCCTTAGTGTTTGCTTACATTGCTTACGGTACAAATGTCAAATTTAAATGCATGTGAAACTTTATTTCATATGTTTATTTCTGATGTAATTTGATTTTACTGTGAAAACATTTCAGGAGTTAAGTTTGAGATGTGTGACAGAACAGCAAAGATATTTAATACTTAGCTTAATTTAGAAAAATGACCTTTCAGAGAAAAAAACTGTGCTTGTCAAAAATATACTGATGAATTAATTTCTTGTGATGCCAGTGTGATAGTTGACTTTTGAGAGCAACCTTATAGATAATAAGTTTTATTTTTATCTTAGATCTGTCTGATTGTAGTGCCTCTTGCAAATCAAGTCCCTTTACTGACTTCTATGGTTATAAATACATAGCAAAATTTGGAAGCAAAAAAGAGCAACCAGAAAAAAAACCCAAAAAGCAACGAAACAAAAACAACAATAAAAGAAAAAACCCAAAAAATTAAACCAAATCAGAACAATGCAAATCTGACTGACCAGTGTGGATGGATACTTGGGATTTTAGATGACATTGCAGTCGTAAGATCAGTACCCCATTCCACCACCACCACCTCCCCACTCCCCATGCCTAAAACACCCTTGTAATACTATCTAGAAATACCATAATTGTAATCAGTTTTTAAATGTCCCTAATAGAAATGTGGTAGTAATGCTGTCTTAAAAAATACTAACTTTGTTTCCACAGACTGTGTCAATGACTTTTATTTTGTAAAAATCTGCAAAGAATTTGAAAACAACTTTAGTACTTCTTGTAGGTTTCTGACTGCTTAAATTGATTTATGTTTAGAACCTAATCTTGCTCACTTTGACAAAGCTGGCAACTTCAGCGGGTTTATTTGTGCAGATAGAGTGAGAAAGATTCAGCTTTTGATATAAATACTTTAGCTTTCTGGTTTCTGAGAACTGTTTTCTTACAGTTAATTATGCATTCTTAAAAATGTGTACATTCATAGGCATATGTAGAGGGAGAGATGGCAGCTTAGTTTGCAAAATATTGAGCTTCGTTTTGCCTATCAGTGTTTTTAATTTTAGTCAGAACAATCTCCAAAATGTTAAGATAGATCAAGAGTTAGAAGTCATGTCACATATATTGTCACATGTAGCATCATATACTGTATATGCATAGCTATTACTGGAACATGAGTATGTTTCAAAACATTGTTTTAAAAGTTTTTGCTGGGTTGGTTCAAAGTGGTCCTTTGAGGTTCATTTGTGGAGGGATAGATGTCAAAACAGGAGGTTTCTGTTCTTGTGGGCCATGGGAGGCTGTCAGTTAGAGGGGAGTGTGTGGGAGATGACTCAGCATGGATGGGCTGGGGAATGGGTTTGTGAAAGCTAAAAGCATTGCAAAATAAAAATTCCTTTCTATGCTTGAATTATATTAATTGCAATGGTTTTAAATGAAGTGATGCCAACTTGAAATAGCTTACAAGTTTAAGAGTCTGTATTGTTTAAAAGAAATACTGAAGGGTCAGTGATCAGGTGTGCTTCTGACTAGAACTGAAGTGTTAGTATCAGTAAACAAAAGAACATGAACTCAGCAGTCTAAAAGTATGCAATTTGGGTGAAATGCAACCATAAAAATGCATGGTAAAACCACATGGGTTTAGCCTAATCATTAAATTTTAGCAGTGTTTTGATTTTCTTGTGTAGAAATGTCATCTTAGTTACTTGGGTTAGTATCAAGTTTGCTGAAAATACATTTAGCTGCAAGCTGCTCTTGAAAATAGAAACTCCCCTCTTGCTGTTCGATCGCTGTGGTTGTGATGGAGTCGGTGAGCAGCAGTCATTGTCGTGTTTTGGTGGTTACACTGAGGTCACTCCCAGCTAGGCTTGGCTGAGCATTTTTGGTAATGTTGCAAGTATACTCCAGCTTTGCAGCGGCAAACTTACTGTAATTCTGTGGTGATCTCCTTTTGGGTGGTAGCTTCTTAGAATAGCTTTAGTTATTGTTGGAACAGTGGCAAGTTTAAAGGGTATTGCATGCATGTAATGGTATTTCATCTCAACCAAAACAAAGGATGTCAGTTTCTAAAGCAACCAGAATAATTTTTAACTCTTTCCTCAGTTCTTTAAAACAAACTCAGAGTGATTCGTCAGCATCCTGTCTCAAAGTGACTCCTGCAAAGTGTTTCTGAGGGATAATAACAAGGGGTTCAGTGGACAATTTTGCAAGAACCAGCTGTGGACCATTTTATTTTGTTATTTTGTTTTGTGGATTTTTTAATCTTTAAGCAGTGCAATTAGTAGCTGGGTGGTGTTCTGAAAATCACATTTGATCTTCATTGAGAATGTTATCTGTTTGCCCTTACTCAGGGAGTGTTCTTCTTAGTAAAGAAAGTGCTGAGATTCTCCAGTTCACAGCTTCAGTATTCCAGGACAAAAGCCCAAGAGCTCATATCTCATGGTATTTAAAAATGTTTTTCAAACAGAATTGATCAATGAATTCATTTGCAGTGGGAAGGCTAAATCTCAAACACATCTATTTTAAATATCTGCCTGAAAGCAGGGAGGAAATGGGAGCTGAGATAAATTGTTATCACAAAATTGGTGAGAAGTTCAACTCCTAAGACCTACAACTTGATATAAGAAGTAAGAGTTACAAAGCTTCAGTTAGGTCTTCTATTCCACTAATGCTCAGTTAGACCTTCCCTGTATCACTTACTGTTTAATATACCCTTATTTCAAATATTCCTCACTTCTCTGTAAATGAAACTGCTGTAAACTTTCAGACTCTTCTCATTGGGAATCATCTGCGGACTCCTAAGTATTTGTACTGCTCTTAGAACTTTTTCTATTTCTGACATAGTTGTATTGTCTGTATTTTTCCTGAAGCAGCCTAATATTTTATGTGCAAAGACTGACCCTTCCTACAAAGAATTAAAAAAATAAACCAGCAAAGTGCCCAGGAATGAACCTTATGTGCTATGTGGTTATTTGCAGAGAGTCATCAAGACCTGCAGGTCAGTTCCTCAGTGCCGCAGACCAAAAGGTCATAAATTGAATGTTATGAGTAGTTTAAAAAGATACAGGGATTTGACCTATTTCTTTCTTTATGTATTTCAGTGCTTTGATCGTGCCTTCTTACCTTAGCATTTTTGTTGTAACACAGCATTCCAGGTACAAACACTTTTCCATAGTCCACAATTTAGGCTGCTAATGTGCTGGTTGGGTTGCATTGCTGCAGCTGTCCCTTTGAGGAGGTGACTCGCAAGGTGCGATATGATAGCCTGTAGTTCAGCTGGGAATTAAGCCAGGAAATTAAAATATTTGCATGCTCAGAACTATATCCTGCTAATAATTTTAAAACTCTGTTTTTCCCTATTTAAATCCTAATTTTTCAAGGGGTATTTAATGAGTGCCACTGGGTTTGACCCTGCTTTTATGCCGAATTTGGAGCAATAATTTCCAAATCTTTTGTTTACTGTAGTACATGAGGTAGTGAAATTGCAGCCACCAAAATCTTGAAGATCATCTACTAGGAGTGTGAAAATTTTATCCAGTTGATAATTGGTAACTAAGGTTGGATTCTGTTATTGAATCCTGGCTTGAGTTGTTCATGAATACTGCTTGAGTATTCAATTTGAATAAAACTTAATTTCTGGAACTTCTTAAAAATAAAACTGTCACAGTTTAATATGGTTGGAAGTAATTACTAACTTGGTAAAATAAAAACTAAAGTATTTAAACACCTAAACCATAAAAGTGACATGAATTGAAAGGGCGTGGGGTGTGTTGTTGACTTTTGGATGTTGTTGGTTGATTTATTCTTTTGTTTCTCTCTTTGAAAGTATTCTATGCTTAAAATTTATTCTACAGCATGAAACCAAAAGCCAAATACCTGTCAATCTATAAGAAATTGGTTAGTCTTGTCTCAGGATTAACCCAAGATTATTTAGTTTGTATTTATGAATTGTAGCTACAGAAAATAAGCTGTACAGAAAGACTGCCAAAGATATGAAAGCATCAGATCATCTGCTTTAAGAGTATTTATTTTAATTAAATTTAGTCACTGATAAAATATTGTCCAGTATTTTGTTAAAAGAGAAAAGAAATGGGAAATCACGTGTTTAGTATTGTCCTACTTGCTGTGATTTCTCCTAAGTAGATTCTTCAAATTATGAACTGATCTATCATTTTCTCAGGAAAAAGGAAGCAAAAGAAGCAAATAATTTCAGTGCATCATTTCTACAGTGTAGCCACTTTTTATATGCCTCATATTGTACTTCATATTTTTCTTCTTTTTTTCCCTGTACTGTCTTTTATGCTGCCTTTGTTCTCCTGTCTCCTTTCCTTCTCCTTCATCTGTTTCCACATGGAGCAAACTATTTGCCTCTACTTTTAAGAACCATAAAGAAAGAGAGGAAAATGGTCTCTGAGCTCTGTGCACACCCTGAGGTCTCCTTCAAATCAGAGCCATCAGAAGCCTTTGACCTACTGCAGTTTACAAGGGCAGTAACAGATCTATGCATTTGGTGGATGCCCACCACTCACAGCCCTAAATATCAGCACCAGGTTAATCTGGTGGCAGTAGATCGGAGGAACCTGGTCTTGGTGATGTGATTCTTGGCAGAGGAGGGATTGGCAAGAGAGAAGACTCTTGGGAGAGGCTGAGGAGCACTGAGCCCAGCCTTTCTCCTGTTTCTTCTGTGCTAGGAAATCCAGTCATTCCAGCAGCTTCGTGTGATGGTTTGTAACAGTGAACAAAGTGAATGTTGAGAAGACGTAAGTGGAGAAGAGTAAGAGCAACATTTGTTCCTCGGCAGGTCACGACTATGATTTCTTGTCTTGGTTGAAATGTTCAAGGTATGAGCTTTAGTGAGAAGCTGGCCAAGCCTTTTCCCTCAACACAACTCCAGGTGTCCAGGCCAGGGAAACTCAGTGGTTTACTAGTCCCTGTGAACCTCCTCAGGGAAGAGAAATCAGAGAGTAAGAGAGATCATCCAGTTGGCCTTGTTCTCTGTCCTCCTTCCCTTCTTCGTGCATGTGAAGTTTCCAATGTTACATTTCTTCCTATTAACCATGCACAATTTTTGTCTCAGTTAGCCTTTCTCTGCCAGGAAATGTGGAAACTTAGAGCAGGAATTTATTTTAGCTGAGCTGTTGAAAAAAAAAAGAGAAAAATACTTCTGTAAATAGGTACGACATTTAAAACTGAAATAAACAGATTAGGATATATGTAGGGGGTTGGGAGGAAATGCCCTTTAAAATCTGAATAGTTTGGGAAATTTGGGGCTGTTTCTTAAGTCATTAATTTTAGTGCTACCAAGAAAATGTCCGAACAAACTTATTAAAAAACAAACGTAAAAAGCAGTTTCAGGACATTCTACTGGGTTTTCATTTTCATTGTTTTAGTCAAGTATCACATTCTGATAATCTCTTCTCCCACCCACCATATTTTCCAGAAGTCATTGTTCCAACAAAACAAAACAAAAAAATCTAACTGTAAATTAGTTAATAAAGTTGGATGTAATTCTTTCTACTCTGTTGTGGCACAGGGTTGATTAGTGTAAAATCTTTATGTTAAAGGCCAAAAAAAAATTTCTTTGAGGACTTGAAATCCTTGGATTCTCACTTTGGCACATGGTTGTTGAAGTGAGCTCCCTCCAGGTTGAATTGTTCACTTCCAAACACAGGATTGGGATGGTGTGTGCGGCAGCTTGCTGTGGCTTTCTCCCCCATGTTCCTCACCACCCCCTCATCTTCAATCAGACAGCACAAAATTGAGTGTGAATTCTAAATAAAACAGGGAAGAAACACTTGGATGATGTTCACATTGCAGAGCACCATCATTTTGTAGGTGTCTAAGAAGTAGCTCATTAATTGTCTTCCTAAGCTTGCAAGTACGGAAAGAAAATTTCACCACTAAGACTAGAAAAAGAAGGGAAGAGGGCTGGGTTTTGGATTGGCTTAGATTTTACTTGTTGGGGGTTTTTTTAAAGAATTCATAGTAGTTTGCTCTTCCATAGTATAGGAATTGTACTTCTTGTGGGATGAAGTGAATGTGAATCAATCTATACAATTTTTTCTTCATCTTTCAAAACACTTCATAGCATATTAATAATACACTTAACTATCTGCATACTGCCTTGTTTTCTATTCTTTATTTACTGAACAAAACCTTCTCAGCTTCTTGTAATAACTGGGGTTTTTCTTATAAAAGTCAGTGAGCTAAATTTGCAGTGTCAATATTCCAGCATTTTTTTTTTTCAAGAGCTGATTTCTTATCCAAGGGTATTTTGGAGACATTCAAAAAAAGGAATGCCAGATACTTCAGCCTCCTTTATTTCATTTCTTGGGCGAGAACATATTATCTTTCTTGGAGGGGGAAACAGCATTTCAGGGCTTTTTCTTCAGATTTGATGCTGGTTACCATCTAGGGCAAATATTTTAAAAATTCCCAGCCCTCCTCAAAGAGGGAGAAATAAAAAATTTGGTTGGGACTCTACTTTGGAGGACTGATTAAAGGTTTCACTATTCTGTTCCCTTTCTATATAAATTCAGTTCTTTGCTCCCTCTTACTGGATTTATATGATCTGAGCAATTCTGACTTTTTGCAGTGGTCAGGGACAAGGGCAGTGCTGTCCATGTGGGTGAGCCAGGGTGGGCAGGGTGCCTGCGGGTGGGACCGGGAGCAGGGAGGCTGCAGCAGCGGTAGGCCTGGAACCAGCCTACCCTCTTGGCTCCCGGGACCAGCTGGAGCAGGCACGGAGGAGGAGAGAGACAGAGCTGGCTGTGCTGGAGACAGGTTTTAACAAGTGCTTTGGGACCAGCACAACCCCGCTCCAAGCAGAAATCTTCTTGGAGAAGAGAAGCAGAGAGGAGCTTGAAAATGGCTGGTGTGGTATGTAGAGTAACCAGGTTGGTGCTTAAAGCCGAGCACAGCCTCAGCAGGCTGGTGTGTGGTTGTGACCAGAAACTATCCCTTCGTAATAATGTGAACTGCCCTTGCAGTACCGAACATCTCCCTGGCATGCCTGATTTCCTCACAGAATGCCTGCTGATTGGCCCCCTCCTTCCCCAAGTCATTCCTTGTGGAGTATCTGGGAAGATTTTGGATGATGTAGGGTAATCATCGCACAACTTACTTGCTCTGCTTAGGGTCTGCCTAAACCCGAGCAGGGCATGATCAGTTTCTGGAGGGATGGTTTATGCTCACTCCTGCCATCTTTATCAGGAATAGCACATGGGTTGGAAAAGACCCAAGCGCTCACTGGGATACTCTAGACCTAGTCTTTGACTCAGGTCTTGAAGGAGGATGGGAGCAGGTAGAGGAAAACAGTAAAATAAGTCACTGAAGGCATGGAGTGAGGTATTGGCTTAATACGTATATTTATCACCACCCATTTATAATTTGCCCAGAGAAAAGAACACGAACTCCCTAGGGCTGTTGGGTTTGTAAGCCTCTTAAAGTGGCTAAGCCCCTGTTCATGGCTGCAGCACACTGTTAACAAGAAAAATGCTGTATCTTTGTGCCTTTGCTAAAGTTCTGTGTTTCAGAAACACCTAGTTCTACATCAGCTTGTATTGACTAGCTTTTCAAAGGTGTTTTTTATTTTATCAGTCCAGTTTCTGATGTTGTTTTTTCACTTTAAATCTGCAGCTAGTAACATTTCATTTGGCATGTAAAAAAGTCAGGGCAAAAATAGAAAATTACTATGGCAAAATAAGTTTACAGAATGCACAGAGCAAGGTTTAGCATAACAAGTGAATTGTGGATTTTTAGGGTTTTTGGGGTTTTTAGTGCTAAGACTCACTGATGCCATTATGACAGTTCATATGTTAGACTGTGTTCCCATACATGTAACATTAAGACTTACTAGGTTCTTAGGAAAACAAGTAAGCAAAAAAATGAGATCCCTTAGTAAAGTCAATGAAAAGCTTTGACCTTGCATTTAATGTTTAGTCATTCTAAAAGAGTGATTTTGAATATGAAGGTGTGTTTTTGCAGCCCTGTTGGAAGGGGATTTACTGACTAGCACAACAAGGCAGCTGCCCTTCAGTGTGGAAAAGCCCCAGGCTGTGTGTTATAGTTGATCCAGTTATAGCGGTATTATATTAAGATGCTCCGGCACAGGCAGGAGCTGGTGAGGAAGGAGTGAACAGGGTGGCTGGAGGTAGTGACCCAGAGGCACTTGGCACTTTGGGCTGTACGTGGTGAAGGTATGACTGTGTTTGGGCAGGCTGGATTTTAAAGACAGGCTGGAAATAAGAACAAGGTTTTAAAGAAGACACAGTATCGAGTGAACTCCCCCAACATACCCCAGCAGAAAAATCCCTTGTGTGTAAATTTACTGAGAGGCTGATATTTACACATTTTGCAGTCAATACCTGCTCTTAGCAGACAAGCATTGCCTGCTGTTTTACGGTTAATAGAAATGTGCCGCTGTCGATTCCCGTTTGCTTGAGTGATCTGGGAACACGGCAGGAATGGGGAAGTG
>NW_008237353.1:650549-711552 GCF_000691975.1 Corvus brachyrhynchos
GCTGATTTGATGGGAGTTATCAAGGGAGATGAAGATGCAAATGAAAATGCAAAGGATTTCAAAATGACATTAGGTTGCTGTGCAACCATATTGCAAAAATGACAAATGAAATTCAGTGCAGATAAATGTGAAGTGATGTCCACAGGAAAATTATTCAAACTTTTCATTTAAATTGAGTTGCTTGTTAACACTTGGGCATGAGATCTGGGGGTCATGTATTTGTGTGGCAAAGTCAACTGTGTACTCGTTAGCTGTCAAAAAGCAAATAAAGCATTAGGAATATTTATGGCAGTAGTACAGAAAAACATATCTGTCACTGTAGCGTCTGTGGTGTGCCTTCATCTCTAACAAGTGGGATCGATTCTGATGTCTTCCTCCTAATTGTCTTGCTCTTCTTCACTTCCACCAACAAAGAGGATAAAATAGCACTGCAAAAGCTGCAGAGGTCAAAAGTTTATTGAACAGCTTTTGTGTAAAGCATGACTTAAGTAGATGAGGCCCTGCAGTTTGAAGAAAGATGTGAAAGGCTTACATGGATTCACTATGAAAAGCTCCCATGGATTCAAATGACACTTGGAGAAACTAATGTAGGAATAATCTGTGGGACCCATGAAGTTCAAGAACAGCTCCTGGGGATCACTTCAGTGTTGCCTGGTTTCAGAATCCGTGACTTACTCTTCTGCTTTTCCCTCAACTTCTCCTGTTAGCTGCTGTTGGAGGCAACATATTGGGCTGCACTTTTAGCTTGACTTGTGGGCTTTTGATTTGTTTTGGTTTTTTGTTAGTCATCAAAAACTTCCTTTTTCCTTAGCCAGCAGTACTGTTTATTGTCCATCTTAATATCAGGTAATTATAAGAACTTCAGTATCCAAAGTCCTTCTCAAGATCAAATAGTTTGAACCATTTCTATAGACACTTTAGAATCTCAGTAAAGAGATAATTTTTAGGGTATATGCTAAGCTTAAGAAAATTAATCTCTGCTTAAACAGGGTTGTTGGTGCTGTAGGTTCCTAGTGCTGAATATATCTACTTACCTGATGTCTGCCTTGTAAACTCAATAGTGTTTGAGGAAGTCCAGAAAGAGAAGAAGAAATTACAGAGAAGTTTGACCTCTCAGAGAACTTGCTGAAAGCCTCTGCACTGTTGTCTCAGGTGATGAAACACCAAGTCTTGGTGTTGTTCTACCTGTTGAACCAGTTTTGTGCCTTCTTGTGTTGAGCAAGCCCTCCCTCACCCACCATGCAGTTGAGAACAAGTGCTTTTGGAGTACCAGAAAGATGCATGGAAACTTTTTCCCCTGTTTGGCTGAGGAGTGGCTGGCTCCATCGTTTGTCGCTGTGGTTTAGGATCTGTATTTGAGAAAATACAGAATTTAACAAGATCTTTGGGCTCCACATATTATTATTTTGACATTTCCAGTCAGTGGAAAAGCTGTTGGTTTGTTTCTCTTTTTTTTTTTTTTTTTTTTTTTTTTAATGTTTTCAGTTATTTCACTGGCATTTATTTAATTTCTGTGTCAGACTTGAAAGAAAAAGAAATATATATAGAATTGAAAACCACACCTTTTTCCAGTTTGGGGACAATAGATCATAGGTCAGTAAACCTGGTGGGGGAGGGAACCTGTCTCAGTGCAGAAGGTATGAAGGTGCTCCTAGCAGCAGCTTGGAGAAGCTGGTGAACTAGAGCAACTCATGACTTTACTATTTTAACTTCTAACACTGATATTGGGTTAGGTATAGAAACAACACCCAGAAAGCCAAAACTGAGCCTCGGAACAGTGAATACCCTCGAGGCTGTTAAGTAATTATTATGCAGATTTTAGTGATAATGATCACCCTGTCCTAGGTAGGCAGCTGAAATTGGCAGTGGGGCAGAACAATGCCGTAGGATCAGCATAGCAATGGGGTAATTATTGTGCTAGATGGCTAATTAGGAGCTATGCAAATGGATGCAATCAGTACTTGTGTTTGTAATTCGGTAATTCGGTAATTCGGTACCGGAGGGAGACAATGTATAAAGGAATTATCTCTGGCGACTCAGCCGGTGCTCTCAGGAGCACACACAGGATGCTGGATCACCTGGCTTTGTGGGGCAGGTGGAAAAGGATCTAGCCGAGCACACACAGGATGCTGGATCACCTGACTTTGCGGGGCAGGTGGAAAAGGATCTAGCTGTGGCAAGTGCCACCCTTGTGTGTTGGCTTACACAGGGTGAGAAGGTGCCAGACAGGAGGTATTTCTCAGGATACTTCACTTACACTTCTGAAATTTTATGCTTGGCAGCTACTGTGCCTCTCCCCACAGGTGCCTCGCTGTTTGCTATATCCTTCTCTAAGACGACAGTCATCCAAAAATCCTCTTCCTCCCCACCGCCTCCTGTGCTCAGTTTTTAATGAGTTTAAAAGCCTCATAATAAAAATTCAAATAATGCAAACAAACACAAGATTGAAAGCTCCCCAATCACAAATAAATTACACAGGGACGGACTTGGGGTTCTTATGTAATTTATGCACATACACCTTGTCAACGCATCAGGAGCCCTTACCATATTTGAGTAATATATGTGATGGCAAGGGTAAAGCCATTATATTTAATTTATATACAGCTTTTGCGTTGACTGTTTTATTGTATATACAGTATAGCAGATCATTGCTGATACAAATTTAAACTGGAGATTATAGATTGTATTTTCAAATATACAAGCCTCTTTTTTTCTTAAAATGAAGAATAATAAAAGGAGGATCTTCATTTTCTGTTTTCAGCAGGGTTATATAAAGTATCTGTCATGAGTTCTTCATATTTAAATGCAAATAATTATATATGGCAGGGACTATGATGAGTATTCAAAGTTGACATTAGAATGAAAATGCATCAAATTTTTCTGAAAAACTGATCAAACACGTCATTAGTCAAGGTTATAATGACTAGTAGAACATTATCAGTTGTTTAAAATCTCATTTTAGATGTTTAAAAAAGTAGTTTATAGTTCTTAATAGGATGACTGCTGCTGCATCACCCTACTAGTTGTTAAGAGTTTTGAATTTACATAATTTAAGAGGCCTTTTTTATCCCCTGTTACAGCTTTACAAATACTCTTCAGACCCAGTAGTATTGGACAAACTTGGAGATTTAATCTGTTTTACCTTGCAGTTTTGATAGGCTGGGGACATCTGTGCAATCAGTTACCAGCCTCAGCATTTGGCAACTCACTAAGCTGTGGTGCTGTGATTCTCTAAGCCCCAACTGGAAAGGAGAAGCCACAAAACAAACCATATGCCAAAAAGTGTCAAGTTCCCACAGTATGAAATTACAAAGATGAAGAGACTGTCTTTCCTCATCTGATCTCTTCCTTTTAATCTTGAGTGTTCCTCATTGAACTGGAAAAAGGAAATGTATGGGGACCGAAGAGTGGTTCCCAATTAAAACTAGATTTAAATCTGAGTGAGGAGAGTGCCTTGTCCAGTGGGTTTCGTGAAATGCCTTCTTGCTGCTGTCTGCCAGCTTTGAAGGTGTTTGCTTTGTGGCAGGAAGGCGGTGGTGGAAACTTGGGGCCATCAAAGGCATCCTCAGCTGCCTGTGTCTGTCAGCCCTTGCGGCCCTGGGTGCAGGGTCCCCTCCTTCAGCACTGAGGGACGGCAGTACCATGCCCGGGCTGCAGTTGGGACCCTGGCTCGGCTGGTTGGGTTTCAGTTTTGGAGGCTCTCCTGCAGTGTGGGGACGTGCAGGGGCCTGCTGAGCCTCTACGCTCCCTGAGGAATGGCAAGAGGCAGCATCCCACCAGCTGCACCGCCTCCCAATTAACCTAATGAGCTCCTTGTACAGACAAGACTCTGGGGTTTTGGGTTAGGGTTTTTTTTTTTCCTTTTCTTTTTCTTAATTAGCTGGTTAAAGGAAGTCTTGGGATTCATCTCAGTTAACCAAAACACATTAGGACTACGGCGTTCTTGTTTTAGCAGGTCGTAAAGAGCCTTTCCTCCTCCTAGCAAAAGGGAAAGACAAGCATCACAGCCCCCTTGCAGTGGAGCGTGGGCGCTTCTGCATGCTCCCCAGTCCCAGGTGGGCACCCACAGCTGCAGGCAGGGTGCCTTGGGATTAAACACTGCCTGCTGTGCCAAGGGAGCCTTCTATCCGGGAAATGGTCCAAGCTTGCATCATCTTTTCTTCGTTCATTGGCTTCATGTGGCTGCCCTTCATGCCCTGCCTGCACTGCATGGGCATTGCTGCTTGGAGCATGGGTCTTCCCTCTGGGGGAGGTGTGAAATGGCTCAGATGGGATGTGCGGCTGGGCTCAGGTCCTCTGTGTCAAGTCTGAGCCCTGGAGATGTTCAAGGCCAGGTTAGATGGGGCTTTGAGTGGTCTAGTGGGAAGTGTCCTTGCCCATGGCCAAGGGGCTGGAACTAAATGATCTCTGAGGGCTCTTTCCAACCCAAACCAGTCTATGATTCATACGATGTGCTGCTCTGTACCACCCGTCTGGTACTCTGGGTATTTTTTTTATTTGTTTGTTTAATTGATTTAATAATAAATGCTTTCAGGCATACTTCTCATCCAGTGAAATGTGAAGCACTTTGCTACTGGCACATCAGCCTGGCGGGTTTCAGTAGTCTGTAGATGGAGATTTCCATGCAGGGACTCGGCCTCTTTTCACTTGCTATCTGAATTTAAGTAGTGGAAAATACAGCATTTTGAACTTTCATCAGTGTTTTTCTTAAGCTGTGCACATCCCTGTCTCCCCCAAATAAAAACCCACTGACAATTGTTTTCAGTAATACTGCCCGGTGCATACAGACTGATTGCATTAATGTACTTCAGCTGAAGAATATTTTGTCACTTTGATTTTCTTTTCTGCCCCTGATCTAGATGATCAATACAAGAAAAAATAATTGAAGTGACATCTTTCTTTGTGTCCATCTAAAAACCAGTGCAAAGTGATTTTCTAAATTACTTTTCAAATGTCTCCTGATGCAGTAAGGTAAGAGAGAGTGCAATTTATGAGAAAGCAAGAAGAAAATGTGCTGCCATCTGAAGCTGTTTTGCAGGAGGTATTTTTAGGATGACTCAGGCCTAAGGCCTGAGAATTGTTCTTGTCTTTAACTGAAGGGAAAAAATATGCTGACATTTTCCTTCCAGTTGTTTTGGTTAAATATTTGAAGATATAACTCTAGCCTTTCAGGCAAGATATAAACTTGTATTTTTAAAAGTTTTGATGTCATAGCCTGTTCTCAGCATCCATAATGGTCTAAATCTGAAATCTGCTGATTTTCCACTTGTTCATAACCAGAGTATGTGTGATTAAAGAAAACCAAAACAAAACACTTTTTATTGTTTTAAAGCAGCAATTATACATCTTAAACAAGAAGCCAAAAAAATCTCCTATTTACAGTGATACAGACACATGCAAATATGTGCAATGAAAAATACTCGTGTTTGGATGTTTTGCAAAAGCTTAGTGAACTTTTCGCATCCACCACTCCCCTGTAAGCTTTCCTGGAGGCTTAAAAGTAGGTCTTCCTCAGTGATTTCATTCCTCTGTGTGTTGTCCCTGTATGGGGCAGATGACTTGTTCAACAGGACAAAGTCATCTCATTGTGCTGCTCTGGGGACACTTGAGAGAAAAAATAAAAGATAAAAAAAACCA
Organism: Corvus brachyrhynchos; assembly: GCF_000691975.1. Classification (NCBI taxonomy): domain Eukaryota; kingdom Metazoa; phylum Chordata; class Aves; order Passeriformes; family Corvidae; genus Corvus; species Corvus brachyrhynchos. The sequence continues at coordinate 656,187 of NW_008237353.1, forward strand.
AAACAAAACCCACAAACAAACCAAACAAACACCCAGCTAGAAAATATGTTGTGCTCCAGCTTAAATTGCTGTCAGAAGTTACAGGTTTTATATTTTGCAAACCTCACACTTCTGAGTATTTCTGCTTTCCTTGCTGAAATTCCTAAGCCTTTGTTTTCCATAACTTACCATATAAGTAAGGCCTTTAAAATCTTACTGAAAATTCATGATGCATATCTAATTCACAGAATACTAGACATATTCAAGGTTTTATACGTTAAATGGGATGATATCTTTTAAAAAAACCCTGTAAATTAAATTTTATTTGTGACTTAATTAAAATCTGTGAGGTTATATCATTCAGTGAAGACCAAAAATAGAGACTGTAAACTTGTTGAAAAATCTGGTTTATTTTTTCATTTAAAACCCCACCACAGCACCACCATATCTAACTCAGACTGTTGGTATCCTTGTAATGATCTATCACAGCAGGAGGTGTGTAAAACAAGAAGCATATTTTACTGCATGCCAGTTTCCTTCCTTGCATTTCTAAAAAGCACAGTTACATTATAGATTTAAAACCTCAAGGAATGTGATGATATTTCCACACAGCAGATACCTGCTGGGAGAGCTGTGTTGGAGAATAACATGAAAAGGTTTCATGCTGGAGTAAGAAAAGCCATTGTGCACAAGTTTTCACTTTCTTTTACACACATGCAGGTATGTGTGTGTATATACATATTTTATATGTATAATATATAAATAAAACTATTATATGATGCTACATGTGATTTGCATTTTTGTGGCATGCACCTGCTGGGATAACCCAGAGCTGGCTCTGTGGCTCATTGCACTGCTGTCACATGGAATCTCAATTCTCTACCACGATGCATACGATGATTTCCTCTTTCATTGCAGCTCCATGTTTTCCCCTCTAGTAAGTACTTGGTGAGAAGTGTCCCATCTTCAATGAGAGTGTGTCTTTCACTGTCGTTTGCTTCTAGATGTGTGCTACTCCAGGGGTCTGTCTGCTGAATATTGGGGCCATTAGCATAGGTCTTATAGTAAAGTAGTCAAGATCTGTACTATTCTGGCACAGGGGAAATGAAGAGGGTGCCATACCTAAAATGTATTAGAAATTTCCATTAGTTAAATGGCTTTCTCTTATCCTAATAGAAGTAGATAATATTCCAGTGATAAGGAAATGTTTCCTTTGTAAAATGTTCAGGTTAGACAGTATTACAGGTTTAATTCTGAAATAATATTAAACCAAGCAATTACTGGATTGGATAATATTATTTGCAATTAATAGAGGACTTCTCGGTTTTCAGTTCCTCCTGGGCTTTACAGATTATTTTTGTGTGCTGTATTTTTGATGATAAAGCATTTTCAAAGGTGTGTACCATTAGAACACCTATAATGTAATTATGACAGAATCTGGTATGTTGTCTGAAATAATGTTTCTTAAGATGTTTGACAAACAGCTAATTTAATGGCACACAAGAGAAGGAGATGACTGGATAATATAAATTTGATGTAGTTAGCAAGTTCTTGCTGGCGTACGTGCGAGTTGGCAGAAGACCTGGGGAAGCTGCCTTTTGGTGTTGCTGGGGTACTTGGCTCTAAGCCTGCTCTTGCCACCTGCTCCATGGCCCTTAGGGATAACCCAGTTCTTCCCTCCAGCCTGAAACACAGCGGTTTGTCAGGCAGTTGCCTGTGTAGGATCTGTAGTTGTAAAATGCAGCAGGGCGGGAAGCAGCTGCCACAGATTTTGTACGAAGGTTTAGACATGCCTTGGTGTAATAGCCAGAGCACCTAGTGTGTGATGCTGGCCATTGGGAGGATGTAGGCCCTAACAAAACATTTAGCCCCAGACTGATGTTAATACCCACGCCTCATTTACAGTCCAGATCACTGCTTTTGGTTTCCAGCACCAACACCGAGATTTTTCAGTGTTCACAATGTTCAAAACTGTTCTGCACAGGGATACCACCATAGGTATGAAGAAATATACACAGCAAATATAACTCCTTGGGGAAAACCTCTCAGGAGACGCAGGAAGTGTAGGAGACTTTCTGGCTGTGTACCAAGCACCTGTTTACCTAGCTATTATTCCTGTTATCTGTGGTTCTTTGTTTGGGATTACAGTCTGGCAAAGAAGTGGCTGGGAATTATTGATAGGAACTGTTGGGGTTTTTTTCCAATAAGAGAGAGAGAGAATTCAGTAGAGGAAATCCAAGCCTTTAATCTTTCTGACAATCTCATGTAGCATGATTCCAATATACTTTAGTAATTTTTCTCGAAAAAGTAGGATGATTGTGAATTCAAATGCATGTATTTCTTGTAGCATTTATGTGAAATATGCAGATAATTATTTTAATAATGAAACTACAGTTTTCTATGTACTTAGGTGTAAGTTTTCTTGACAAAACATTTACTCTGAAGGCAGAAACACCATACATTTTGCATTAAATATATCTTTAAGCATAGAGGAAGTGAATTTGATAGCCAGACTATGGGTTTGATTTCTTGTTGCCTTTCGGTAAAACCTGCAGCTCCATTTACATGGGTAATTTGTTGATACTTTTTTTTTTCCTGTGTGTTCATGTATTTTAACAGCTGTCCTGCAACATTGTAAATTGCTTATTCTATCACCTTTCTGTAAAGCAACAACAGTCTGGAAAAACACTGTAAGATTGCTAGATACATTTTCCTCTGATAGTATTAGTGGCACATGTATATAAAAGATGCTTTGTTTACAGTTCCTCTTATTTTTGTTAGAAATGGTTATTTACAGCCCTTTCTACAAAAAAAAAGTATTAACACATTTAGTATTTCAGCTGTAGCTATAATTCAGGAAAATACCAAGTCTTCTGTGTTTAAAGTAAGCCTGCATAACTGGCTTGGTAAAGAGATGGTGAAAGATTGTGCTCTTTTTGAGTTGTTTGTGTTTTTTCTTCAGCAGCCAGTAAGTCAGCACAAAAGAAAATGTGATAAAACTTTCCTTTAAATATGTGTGTATGTCTCACTAACCCCAGAGGAAGCAGGAAGAAGTTTGGCTTTTAAAATTGCAGTAGTAGTCTTTCTCATGAGAAGCTCTGAGAGTCTGCTTGGTTAGCACCCTTGTGAGATGTTCTGGTTCATCCTCTGGGACAATGTATGACAGAGAAGTTACTGAGCTTTAATGGGAAAGGAAATCTGGTACTTGTTCTGAAAAACAGAAATGCAGAACCAGAGTGAGCTCGACAAAACTCAGTCTTAAAAGCTGCAAGAAAGGTTTGATTCAGTTATAATTATTTGGTTCTACTGAGGAAATAATCAAGAAACAATATCAGACTTCAACTGTGAACAAATGGTTCCAACATGCTTGAGTGGTTCAGCTGATAAATAATAGAGAAGTCATTTAAACCCACTTACTAAGAATTGTGTTGAAGAAAGGGCCATTTTTTGAAACCTTGTGCTGCATAGCAAGGGTGAGTAAAAGTCAGGCTGAGTAAAGCCTCCATGCTTGTGAAGAAGGAGGTGAGGACTTTGCAGAGCTGTCCTTCATCTGTTTATGGCAGCCATGAAGTCTGGTATTTCTTGAGTTGTACCGATAGAGTCTGAGAGGTTTAGGATGAATCCAGTTACATTCTGTTCTTTCAATTTAGTTCAATAAAAACTGACACTACCAGGGGAAAAGAAAAAAAAATAATACAATAAAAAAAGGTTTTCACAGGTTTTTTAGGAAATGATCATTTAGATCTGAAAGCCATGTTCCAAGCTCAGATTTTGGTCAGTCAGGCCATAGTTTGATGCTCAGAACATCCAGAGAGAGAGCTCAGCCTTTCCCAGTGCTGCTGCTTCTTACCAACACAACCTTTTATCCTGAACCCATTCAGAGGACTGTTTGCTACCAAAAGAAAATCGTTCTCAAGTTTTTATTCACTCCAGTTGTGCCTTTTCGTGCTTCTTGCTCTGCTCAGACAAACACGCACACGTGCAGAATGAGGTCCCCCCCTTCCCACAGAACCGTCTGTGCAGCAGCAGGAGAAGCACAGTTCTCATTCCAACACCAATATGTCTGAGGGGCAGCAGGTGAACTGAAAGACAGGCTGGGAGTAAAGACTCAGGGCTTCCTTTTGCTCCTGCTGTGCATGTGGGAATTTCTGGTAGCTTCACGGAGGAATAAGGTGGGGGCCACCACTCGCCCCCTGCTGCTCCCGTGTGACAGTATTGGCTCCATTGCTTCACTTAGCGAATCTTGTTTGCTGTTCCTCTCACTATGTTTAATGCAACATTGACTTGTTCTAACAACATTTTTCAAAAATGTATTAAAATACTCTGTAATGCACCATAACACCTATTCCAAAGAGCCCCCTGACTGCACACATTATTGTAGATGGTAGGAAGCTACAGTGGGATTAGCTGTTGACTGCAGATCTGATGCCAGTGCTTTTCTTTCTGTGGTTCCATGTAATTTAACATGTCAATAGCCTCCCTGGTAAAACATGATAAAATTTTATATGGCTGTATTACTCATAATGTACCACATATTTACGCATGAATGATATCACTCCTACATATAAACAGATATTGCAAGACTGATTTCAGTAAATGACACACTACAATCTTGCCTTTTTTATATATGTATTTTAACAGTGACTTCTGTTTCTTGCAGACAAAATTGAAGAAGCACAAAAGCAACTTAATGGAACAGAAGACCAACAGAGAGGTAATAACAACCCCCCCAAATAAAATAGAAAATAAATAAAGTATTGTGATCCTAGAGGCTGGTCCAAAGCCTTCCTGTGTCAGTGAAGAGACTTGGCTGGGCTGGGCACTGGATGAGGCCCCAGGCACGTCTGTCTGCAGATCAGGGGCTGTGTCTGTAATGTCCCACTTCAGCTGAGACACAAAGGCTTTGTTTTAACCACTCAAGTAGCTGCCTTGACCTTGATGAGATTGCTGAAGCTGTAGCATCAGGGACCTGCACATTGCTGACTACATCCTGTGCTAACCCTTAGTTCATTATGTGATTTACCTAATCATTAATAACCGTATTTGGTTTATGGTGAGCAATATGTGATGATTTCCAACAGATGCTGAGGAAGGGGACTGATGATCACAGCTAATTTTAAGAAACAGATGACCTGTGGCAGATTTAATCTGTGTGTTAGGGCTTAGAAAGCTGGTGGAAAGTCATTGCATTTCAGGACTGGCTGACTGCAGTGATACTTGTTTGGTTGTGTGATAAATCTCATCTACATACTGTGGAGATGCCCAGACACAGAGTGGGAACCCAAACAGAACTTTCCCAGGTTACTACTGGGCCCATCATGGGAGAGCCACGAGTGGTCATCTCCACAACCTAGAGGAGCACAGGGGCAGGAAGAAACCCAAATTAAGGATATAGAGAAAGAGAGATCCTGTCCAGTCTCCTCTCAGGCCTGTGCCTACAGAGCCCCAGCCCGTGTCCGGGAGTGAAACCATCATCATGCGCAGTCAGGGAACAGCTCTGCAGTTCACTTTTTGGACTAACAGTGTTGCTAGCTGGGGGTGTGGGACAAATTGCAGGGTGCAGGGGAAAAGCTTTTGGGGATTGCTCAGGTCATACTACCTGGAATGTCTAGGAGATGAGCAAAAGGTGGAGAGAGTGAGCAATGTAGGTGATACAGGAAAGAACATATCTGGGAAGTGGAGTGATAACTGAATAAAAGGGTTGGTTTGTGTGCTGTCAGGGGCTGGCCAGGACAATTGTCTGGGCTTGTTCTGCTCCTGACCATCACAGTCTGTCCTGTCTCTTCAATATCTCCACACAGAAGGGGGGCTCTAGGAAACAGGGAAGTCCTGAACAGTTCTGGCTGTGTGTGCAATGCTCTGTACCAGCAACTGGAGCGGGGCTGCAACCCTGAGGGCTGATAGCGTCCAGGTGCAGCAACTGGGGAGACTGGGTTGCTACTGGGCAGGCTGAGTTTGTGAGCCAAGCTGCTGGTGAAATCCACCTTGGATGCATACATATGTTTCCATCAGTGGACATTTGCCGGGCTTAGCTAGATCAAGGAGCAGGATGATGTAGGAGTGCTCAGAGTGTCTGTCCAGGATCTGTATGTCCAGCCATATATATGTAGGTATGTATGGCGTGTATGTGTTTAAGCTGTGTATGTGTCCCTCTTGGGAAGACATTTTCAGCCTTGCTACTGGTTGGACCTGGGGGCATGGAGCAGCAGCACCCTCACTTCTCTTGGGCTGCTGGATTTGGCAGATGAGATAATTCCTAGTGTCTGGTGTCAGTGCTTTGGCTTCTTCTGGGTAGGCGTTTACCTTTCAGTGGTAGTGAGCTGCCCATCTGGCCTGTGACACATCTGTGAACAGTGTTGTAAATTGTTGATGCTCTTTCCTGGAAGGCTTATTATCTTTCAAAACAATGAACTTCAAAACTTTTTGACGATTAGGGAGCAGAAGACATACCCAAGTGGATCTCAGCAGAGTCTCTCTGGACCAGCATTTGGTCTCCAATGGAGGGAGTAGGACGTACTGTTTAAGAGCAGCACATAAGCCTGGTCACTTTCTTTAGCCTATTCCTTATGAAATCCACGCACATTGGATTTAGAGATGTCTGCCTCATCCCTTTATTATCTAGACATTCATGGAGCTGTTATCTATGAGTACAGTTGATTAAATGCTGTTTGCACCCAACATTTTCTGGCATCAAACTGCAGTAGTTCACTAGCAATGACATTAAAAATGCATGATTTTATCTTTTCTCCTCAATTTCCAATTTTTTTTCCCATTTTCAACAGGTGCACCCTAGCTCAAGCACTGTGAATTATGAAATAGCAGTTCTACACTCACCTTATCCACTGCCTTCATGATTTTATAAATCTTGTCCATATTTTGCTCAGCTTTCTTCGCTCCAAACTTGTAGCTGGTTTCATATTTCAAGATGTTTAATACAAAATGTCTGATATGAGTACCAGGACTGTGAAGTTGCTCTATGCATTTGTAAAAGGTGGAAGAGAAAAAACGTAAGTGGCTAGAGAGCAGACCTTCAAATGTTTGCAGAGACTTTTTAAACAAACTAGACCTTCCATTAAATATTTCTTATGTATTTCTGTTTAGTGTATCATAGATAAGTGGTATTGTCATCCAAACATGACAAACTTGGCACACAAGGTATAGCTGTCTGTTCTTGTTGCTGTTGGTCTCACAAAAGTAATATTGCTCTGGATGATTTTTTGTGATGAACTTGTTCAAGCTAAAGACGAGCTAACCTCTGCTTTCAGGCACTTGTTCTCATGTGTGGTCCAGTAACATCTTTGCATAAAGGAAGATAAATTCTCTAGTGTAAACTTAGTGATGTACTCCGAAAGGGATGGGATTACAAAGGTTTATGTGGTGGTAGCACTCAGCTTTCACCATCTCAGAATCAAAGAGGGATTTGACTTAATTTTTGGCTTCTAGCCTAAATTCCTATGGCTGGAAATTGAAAAATAAATTTTTACATCAAAAACTCATATAGAAATAACTGAGATAATAAAGTTACTCTTTTCAAATTAAAACTGTCCTCTGCCACTGTGGGATTTTTTTAGTTTCTTAAATGCCTGGATAGATCACATTCTTGGTAATATGAAGTAAACAAAATTATTTATTTGAAGCTTTACACTCTGAAGGCTGCTGAAAAAAAGAAAATACATGTTTTGAGCTAAACAAGTAAATAGAAACATGCACATATTCACATAAGTTATTTTAAATCACAATCCAGTGTGTACAGATTCATGGGAAGTATGATTGTGTTTTTCCTCTTGGTTAATTTATTTTGGTTTTCAATTCATCTAGATCACTTTAGATTTGTTTATTTCCTATCTGAAATGATTAAGAAATGTAATTTTGTGAAATTTATCATAAGTTAATTACTGCTCTGTCAGAGAAGCTGTCAGTGGCACAATGTATTTGTGGGGAGGAGTTTTTCATAAGTTTAATCATGCTGAGTTTCTGCTTAGTAGCATTGTGCACTGATCAGTCATAACTTTATACATGTGTGGGATTTAAGTTGAATTTAATTGACTACAGAAATACATGTATTTAACACCTCATTTTGCCATTTGCTATAGTAATCCAATTAAGTGCAAATTAGAGTAGGACTCAAGCACAGATGAGCCAGTAAATGGGCAGACCTAGCTTTCAAGTTTGCACCTTGGTTATTTATACAAAGTTGTAACTGGAGGACCTGCTTTTTTATTTTTTGAAGTGATAGTCCACTATGGATATTCAAACGGCCTTGATTCAAATGATCACTTGAGACCAGAAATATGTTCATTAGGGGCTGTGCTCAGCTTCTTGCTCAGCGAGTGTGCAAGGTGGCTAATTCTCATGTCTCTTCATTTTCTCTCTGCTGCCCAATTGCCACTCTGAATTTTCAGGAGGAGAAACCATGCTTCCTCCTTATCTTTGCTGATATCTCCCAACGCTCGTTCTTTTACACCCTGAGTGTGCCCCTGCTTTCGGGCTGCATTTTGACTTCTGACACAGGTACAGGGTTTCATTAGTGTGATAGAGAAGGTCTTGCTCCACGTGGTGTTCTTTAAAATCTGGAGGGGATGTTGAGTTTGAACTACACAAAACTTCTCCTTGAGAAGGCAGTGAAAGTTTTCTCTGGTGTGGGACTCAGTGGGTATTGTGGGCTGGAAAGCATTCAGGTGAATGCAACTGCTTTATCTTTAATCTGCCACTGACCATCCTGAGAAAGCCATCCCAAGGATGTGTCTCTGTCTTTTCCCTTCCAGACAAGTCAAGTTCTCTCAGATCCTTGTGATTACCACAGAGGCTTCTGATTTGGTCATCCTCAGAAACAATCCAGCCCCTGAAGTGCTGTAAGCATTTTGTTTCCTGCTTTATCCATTGCAGCAGTTCTTTGCCTGTCACAGCACTCTGGATCCTAGGTACATCAGCCCCACCAACACCTCCATTGTGTTCCTTAAGACTAGTGGAACTAACTTGGCTGTCTCCATACTTCATGTCAGCAATGCTGACTGCCACCTAAATCTCTCCCCCTCTGCTTCTGAAAATGTTCAGGGAACTCAAGTTGGTGACAAACTCTAGCAGCACCAAGATTTGCCAGAAAATGGATGACAGATTTTCAAAAGGACCATCTCATGGCCTGATGTATACTCTGTATTGCCTACCAATCCTGGGGTCTCTCAGGCTGCTAAGACTCCATCATTTCAGGTAACTGCTTCTTGCCATGTCACAGCCAAAAGGGATCAATGATAAATTTCCGGATAAGATGGAAGAGGAATTTCTTCATTCTCTTTCTCATTCATGGCTATTGCTGTGTCCTCAGACTACAGGGTGGTCTGGAATGGCCTGGAGACATGCATGTGTTCCTCAGCCTCATTGGAGTTCAGGCTCGCAGGCAGTCCTGGTTGTTTGTCAGGTGTGAATTCATCCCTCTGAATAAGCTGCTGCCCATGTTTGATCAATTTTTTGACTTTCTGCCTTGTCAAGGTTTAACCCCAGCTGGCAACTAAGCCCCACACAGCTGCTCACTCACTCCACCACAGTGGGATGGGGGAGAGAATCACAAGAGTATAACTGAGAAAGCTGGATGGAGATAAAGACAGTTTAACAGATAAAGCACTCAAGCAAAGCAAAACTAAAAACTCATTCACCACTTCCTATCAGCAGGCAGGTGTTCTTCCATCTCCAGGAAAGCAGAGTTCCATCACATGTAACAGTGACAAATGACATCATTCCTAATGTCCCCCTCCCTTCCCTCTTCTTCCCCCAGCTTTATATGCTGAGCATATGGTCTGGAATATCCCTTGGGTCAGCTGGGGTTGGCTGTCCTGGCTGTGTCACCTCCCAACACCTTGTGCCCCCCCAGCCCACTCGCTGGGGGGGGGGGGGGGGGGGGGGGAGAGGGGGTGGAACATCCCTGAGTTACCAACCCTGTGTTCAGTACAAATCAAAAACACAACCCCATACAAGACTCTGTAAAGAAAATTAGCTCTATCCCAGCCAAAATGAGCACATGTAGGAAAGAGGGAGATGGGTGTACTGTTTGTACCTATTTCTTCAATAGGTAAAATTTTAAACAGGTTACTGATTGTCTCTGCAGGCTGTTTACAGGATAACAAATCAGTCCTGAACTTATACTTCCAGACCTTCTTAAGGGCATGCAGGCCTCTGCCAGTCTCTTCTCCTCATTTCTTCCCAGAAAGGTATCTCTCTGTCTGGCTTCAAGGAAAAACCTGTTTTTTCTCTCATGGATTTGAGGCTTTGTATTACATGCTACCTCAACAACTGCAGCTGACTTTATTCAGACAAAGCATGGGAATAGTTACATCTTGAACATCACCTTTCCTTCAAGGTCTGTGCTCCACAGCATGGACCAGGAGGCTACATGTTCTGGTGGCTCTTTTTGTTGCAGCACACCTAGTTTCACCCCCAGAAAAGGCAATGCCATAAACAGCAGAAAGGAATAAGCTGTTATTTAAGTTTCAGATCCATGCTTATGTTGGTCCCTTGCAGTTTGCCAGTTCTGATAGTGAGTACTCATTTTGGAATACCCACTTGAGTTAAAGGGTCTATTCGAAGGTCCATTTAGCACCTATTTGAGTCTGTAATTTGCCTATCAGTCAAGTTGCTGTAGTTTCTCACTCCATCCTTTCCACATTCCTTAAAGAGCTTTTTCAGTTTCTTGCCTTCATCTGGAGATGCAGGAATTTGAATACTAAGCTGTTTATTCTTCTGTGTCATCAGTTCCAGATTCTCAGCATAGCTCTTCAATTTTTAGTCTGTGAAGATGAATTTCTAAGTTGCTCTCACTTATTCCAGAGGCCAGTTGTGGCAGACCTGTCTTGATATCTTCCAGAGGTGCCACGGGTTTGTCCCTAAGACAGTATCAGAATTTCACCCAGATCAGCTCTCTTTCCAGAGTCTTATGCTTTGATATTAGTAGAGCCTCTTCGTGTTTATCTTGAGATACAGAAACATTGTTGGCAGGTTCGAGAGTTTTGCTTGACTTGATCAGTCATTGTTCAAATGGCTGCAGGTTCTGTCAGTGGTCACTGAGAAACCACCTCGACAGAACCATTCAAAGCCCTGGTTTGCACTCCAGCAAGGTCCAAGCAACTTCTGGGGTGCTGTTGAAGTACACCTTTATTTCCAGCCTCTGTCATGGAGCTGCCTGAAGCCTCCATCATAATTTTCAGTGGGTGCTGATCTGTCTCTGAAGCCTAAAGGTTGAAGCAGTGTTTGGTGGAGTGGCTCTGTAGTCACTGTTTGCATGCAGAACATGACTTTCCACTTGCTTCCTTCAGTCCCAGTATAGCTATGTGGAACCACCCCTGGAGTGAGCGGACCTTTGAGCTGTCGTGCATAGAAAGAGAAAAGAAAGGAGAGATTGCGTTCCCCAGCAAATACTCTCTGAGATGCACAATCCACATGCACATATGTTCCCCTCCCACACTTGCAGTCCCTTCAAAGCAATGTGTTGGCATGGAGGAGAGGCAATCAAAATTAAATGCCCTTAACCTTGTTTGCCCATCTGCTGTTTTTTTAACAGGAATATTATTTTTCTAGTAAAAGAACAGCGCTGAGATTTGAGTGAGGAGGTTTGTCTTTATAAAAGTGAGCATGAGACTTTAGTTCACAAATGTAAGTTCTGCTGCAGATTCATGGTAGACATATTTTGTATCTTCAGAGTTCTTCCAAACCCTCCCTGCTTTGTCATTCCTCTTGTTAAATGAATGCATGTTGTTGACAAATTATAGAGGGAGTTTGAAATAAATTATTATAAATATACCAGGATTCTGCTTAGATAAACAAAGCATTGCATTGTTAAAGATCGATGCTGTTTTCATGTTGTCATGTCCCAGCTTACAGACGACTCTCACCAGCCCACCATCTGGCTCCAAAGGAGCAGCCAGGTCCCTTCCCTCCTCTCCCCTCCTCATAGGCACTCCCATTCCTTCTTTCTGCCACTACACCTCTCCAAAAAAGCAGGTGGGAGCACTGCATGCTGGTGATGTGCCCTGCTTTCTAGGCTGTCACAGAATCATATAATGGTTTGGATTGGAAAGGGACCTTAAAAATTACCTAGTTCCAGCTTCTTCCAACCCCTTTGCCGTGGGCAGGAACACCTTTCACTAGACTAGGTTGCTCAAAGGCTCATCCAAACTGGCATTGAACACAGCCAGACAGCTGCAGTCAACAGTGTATTCTTTCACTTGGGGGAAATAGGAAGTGGAATGAGAAGGGGAGATACCAAAGAAAAATCTGGAAATGTGATGCTCAACAATTTACATGTTTTGATTTACTAGCTTAGTGTGATGTCGTCCTCCACAGATGTTTCCCTGTATTTTTCCAGGAGATTTGCAGGCACAGGAGCTCTCTGGATTCTTTGCTGCTGTGTGGTACCCATGTACTATCATTAGTCCAAAACATTTTCTTTCCATTTTGTATCTGTGGGAAACTGGCTTACTTTTTGGGCAAGGTACATAACCAAGATCCAAAGTTTCATTTTATTCTTTTCATCTTTTCATCCTTATCTTCAGCAACCATATGGGCTAGAAATACAGTCGTTCTAAATGGAAGCATATAATCTTCAAAAATGGCAAGTTACAGTAATGTCGTGTTGTTACTTAATGCTGATGAGAGGATTAGCTTGCTTTTTATTTTTTTTTACATACACAAGAACTACCTTCCTTTTACTTTTGAAGTGTTCAAAGCTACCACTTAGCAGTGAGATTTCATGCAATTCACTTGTGCACTTTCCTGATCTCTGATTTCATCAAGTGTTTGTATCTACATTTAAATATGTCAATACATCTGTCTGAGAGGTAGTTTATTTAAATTGTTCTCTGTGTGTCGATCTATAAAGCTTTAATTCAAGACTGAAGTATCTTCCTAAAATATTTACATCAGCTCAGACAGCCACAACTGGCCTAATGCAGGAACTATTTGTGTCTATAGCTCATGTCATACAAGATCTCACGTTTTCATAAAGTCACATCTATTCTTAAAATCTCTGATGTTTTCACACTGAAGGAACATTGTGTGCTGCTAATAACAACAGTGACAACTTGAAAGGTCCTTTCTGTCTTGAGGCACATTCAATGCAGAGGTTTATACCCACAAAGGACAGTGAGAAAACTCTCCTGACTTCTGTGAGAACAGAAATAGTCTCTGATATCATTTAACCTCATTTTTCATTGCTCTTGTCTTCACCAGTTAAGTACATTTTAATGTCCCCACTTTGCCAGTGGGGGCAAACTCATAAAAATGGAGATGTTTATGTGTTCTATGCTCTGAGAGACAACGTTAGAATATGGGCTTAACTCAGGGAAGTTTTCTGGCTCCTGTAAACCTCCTGCATTGTCAGTCAATGTCTGTGTCTGTTATTTCTATTTTAATTTTCTTTGGTTAGTACATTTAGTTTAGACTACTAGCAGCTGAAATCTGCTCGGTAAATCCGCTGCTGATGCTAGACATAGCAAGAGCTGGTGTTGTTTTGACAGGCAGACAAACAGATTTACAGTTTTAAATTGAACATTTCATCCTTTGGAGCTATTATGAGAACTTGGTTAAAACATTAATGGGATATTAAAGTAATAGTATTTTGACTTTTCCTGACAAGTATGGCAAATTTTTGTAGTGAGAGTTCAGCAAAAGAGATTCCAACCTGCAAGTGTAATTTTCAAAGGGACATTTTACAAATTAACATTATAAAACAATCATTGGAAAAGCATGTTTCTCATAGTAAATGGAAAGTATCTATTCCAAATCCACTGTACAGTACATTGTTAAATCAGTGGCTGTGTTTTCAGACACAGTAACATTTTGAGCTTGGTCCTGCTTTAATGAATAGAAGGATTTCTTGCAACTTTATAAAATCTGAGGCCAGAACAAGCTCATTTTTGTGGTGGGAGGATGCTGAGCTAACAAACTGGCTAATTTGAGAGCATACCTACGCACGCGCGCGTAGTAAATTCAATAGGGTGCTAATTTTAGCTGATGTGAGCTGGGAGTAAGCCAGTTGTGGAAACGCAAGGTTTTTTACTTGTTAGCTTCCTTGTAGTCTGCCTTGCATATGAGTAATGGGTGATTTTTTTCATACTTTCCTGATACTCCTTTAGCTCAGGGAGTTGTTAGTTTCCTTTGGTCTGCTTCAGAAGGGAAAATATAATGTAAAGATGGATGATGAATGATGAGTTGGATATAGTGTACCACTCTCTGGTAACTATATGCTTATGCACTGACCTGGATGGAGCCTTTCCTAGGAATCTCCTTGAATGTATGGATGTGTGAGAGGGCAAAAAGAGAGACTGTGCACATCTGTGGAAAAGAGCAGGTGAGGCTGGGGGGAGGACAGAGCTCTGAGTAGCTCGGAGGTCTCAGCACTGGGGACCTCCCACTGATGCTGAAGCAAACCTATCCTGGGGGAGATTGTCGTTCCTACCTCCAGCATGACAGACCTACAGTCTGGATATTCCTCAATTAGGACATTCCTCATGTCTAGATTTCCATCAAATGAACTTACTCTACTTTTGTTGTGTTCTCAGCACCATTTAGTCCCAAAAGAAAGACCCGCTGTGTGGAACTTTTCCTACTCTCTTTGCCAAGCCTCCTATTCCTTTCTCTGTCTTTAAATAGTGAGGTTGTTAGGTGTGAGCTCTTTCCTACTCTTCATTCCTAGTGAGTTGCTACAGGCAGTATGGAAATTGCTCCATTTGATCCCTGCTTTTCAAACGGAAGATTATGTTAAAGAAATGCAGAGAATGTGACTAAGGAGCTTGTTCTGTTTGAACATCATTATGTGCAAGGATGGTTTAGTTAACATCTTGTTCCTTTCATTTCTGTTTTTTTCCCCAGACTCATGTTTGGGTATTTTGTATTCAGTGTCTCATCTGACCATGCAGCAGTTGCTCTCTGCTGAAAACCCTTAAACTGGCTGCTGTTTCATGAGCCTGTCTATCATTCTTTTTTCATGGCCTTTCTTCATCAGTGGTGTTAGAGGTGGAAGCTGTTCTAATGATTTCCTAGCAAAATCCTAACTTTCCAGTAACAACTGGACATCCGTAAATTACAAACAGGTACTTCAGTTGTGAAACAGTTGACAACATTGCCTGACACTCAAGGAAAATTTCCCTGAGCTATTTTAGTTAATTTCTGGCAATGTACTTTCTTTAATTATTTATATTTAAGCAGCTTTTATTTTTACATGGATAATTAGGTGGAACTGGTTTCTGCTTTGGCTTTGACTGGGAGCTCATTAATTTGCCTTTTGGAGGCATCCTGTCTTTTTTGCTTGTCTTCGGAGTGCCCAGCAAGGAAGAACTTCTCAGGCTGGGATTGCTGGTGATGTGAGTTATCATAACATTGTCTCTCCACTTACTCACAGTCAATGTGCTTTATCTTAACAGTGCTTAAGATGTGATTACTTTTCTCAGATTATATGAAGGGTTCTGTGTAGGTAGGAATATAGAGCTGTTAAGGGGCTGTAATGCAGAGCCAGTACATAAATGCCATAGGGCTATTTAATATGGTAAATATTTTTAATTTTTTTTCCAGGATGTTTAAAATGCTGTAGTATATGCCCTTGCTGAATTTTCATACATTGCCATTTCATGTGTGTAGTTAGGCATTAACCATGGCCTGTGTGGTCATTGTCTGCTGGTTTTGCATTGCCTTTCCTCTGTCTTTCAATGTCAAGTCCTGTGAAACTTCACAGTGGTTTAGCCTCTGCTGGTTTCTTACACCATAATGGTGGGAAATCTTGATCAGTATCAAATGTTGTATTTCATTTAATGTGTTTCATGCTAGGCAGGAAATTAATTCTTTTTTGGGGGGAAAAAATCCTATTTTACTTTGGTCAGAGATTTTCAGATGTGCTGAAGTGTTGCATTAGATTCCTGTTTGCATATGGACCTTGGAATTTCTCAGTTGAGGCTCTCGTGTTACCTCAGTCGTCAGATGTTTATTACTGTTTGATCTTCATGGTTTTCCTCATCAAGCATGCTGATTTTATGGCTAAAAATCTGCTGGTTGTTACTTTCTTCTCTCAAGTCAAGTTGCTAGATGCACAAAATAAGATCAGACTGTTCTAAAGAAGGTATTTCTTTTGTTGGCATAGGGCAGTTATGTCCTTACATCAGAAGTCAAGGTTGTCTTGATGTGAGTTGCCATGACTTGGAAACGTGCCACCCACAAGACAGCCCCAGACTGCAGCTTATCATTTACTCTGTACCTGTCCCAAGCCAAACAAGGGTTGGCAGGCTCTCCTGTCTGAGATGAAACTGTATCATGGGAGAGCTTCCTGGTAAGTCCAAGCCCTGTGCCTGGGGGCAAAGGTGTCTCCCTCTCCTTACGCTAAAATGTTATTGCACAATTTATAAAGCTAATCCGTTCTGCCCTCGCAAGGGTGCCCTGGTATTTCACCATGTGTGAGGACTAGCCCAGAGGACACTTTTGTGGCTGCAACCTTTAAACCTGTCAGTTGCTGTATTTCACTTACAAGGTTATGTGTGTTCCTGTTTCTTAGGGAGGAACCTTTTATGGTTTGAATTAATTACTGGATCATATCTGTATCTCTTCACTGTAGCTTCGGTCAGTCCAGGACATTATTCTCCCCACTTTGCAACACTAGTTTTAAGTACAGGCAGGCCTACTATTTCAGGGAAACATTATTCAAAGCCAAGAAATACTTCTTCCTTTCCTCAGTGTTACCTTTATAGGTAACATACCTCCACACAATTCACTCCTGTTAATGTAGAATCAGTGGAAACAGTAGATTGTGTAGTTTAAACTTTACCATTTGTACTAAACGTTATTAAATAATATTTGCCAGTTCTTAGCTATTCCTTACTTTTGGTAGCCAGCAATATGGGTATTTCTTGGAATGTCTTTAGCTGAAAGCCCCAAAATTCCATATGAACAGAATGTTTTTATATTGCATTGGTTTTATTGAGGTGCCTGTTAGTTTTGCCATTAGTAAGATGAAATGTGAACAGAATTTGGTGGTGGGATTTGTTTCATGGTGGAAGTCGCAAATGGGAAAAGGAATTAAGCGAAAAGAACGACAGAAAAGCAGGATTCCTGGGGATGCTGTTCCTGGTGTAGTGAGAGAATGCGTCATTGGTGTGTATTCTGATAGTGATGAATTAATAAGATGAAGACCTGTGGAAGCATGTAAACAGTGTCTTGGGTATGAATGTGAGCAAAAGTACTTTGCAGACATTCTGCTTTATCTATTCCAGTCTCATAACAATGGAAATCAATGCAAGCTGTGATAACTATGATAAAATGGCTTCTATTATAGACTTGGGAACAAGGGGACACTGTTTCCCACTGTGTTGCTGTATCCCGGTGAGGTTGGTAAGGTCTGGCTAGGTGGACAACCAGAAGAGTAGTTCTGCAGGTACAAATGCAAAGCCCTGCACCCAGGCAGGAGGAGCCCCAGGCTGGGGCCTGACAGGCCAGGGAGCAGCTCCATGGAAAGGCCCTGGGGGTGTGGTGGGAAGCAAGCTGGGCACCCACTAGCAGCATGCCTGGCTGCAAGGGAGACCACAGCATCCTGGGCTGTGTGGATGAAAGCATGACCATATCAGGGGAAGGAATTGTGTGCCTCTACTCAGCAATCCTTAGAACACTTTTAGATACTCCACACTTATACCACCAGCACCCTACTTCCCACAGTGCAGGAGGAACAATAGAAACCTGGAGTGAGTTCAAGTGTTGAGGCACCACAACCATCAGGGCAGGAGCATTTGTCCTCTGAGGAGAAGATGAGGGACCAGGGCTCATTCAGGCTTGAGAAAAGGTGGTTTTGGAGGGGGTTATCATGGAGTAGTATCGGCGCGAGAGCGGTGGCTGAGCCGGGGAGAAGCCGCGGGCCCGGCCCGCCCCGAGGGTATCGGTGCGGAGCTGCGGCTCCGCGCCGCACGGTGTGGGAACAGCGGAGCAGCAGCCCCCTTCCCCGTCCGCCACGCCACCTAGACCGAAAGCGAGTGAGTAGCAACCAAAAGGATGCCATCCCAGCAGCCCCAGCAGAATACAGAACGCGAATAAGCTACAAGAGCAGCTGCTGTGTGAGAACTCAGCCGGCACCGATCTCCAAAGTCAACACCAAACAGCCGCCTCATCATTTTAAATTGAACTATTTTGCATTGTTTTACCATTTTTTTTCTGTTCCATAAAAGTTATGCCCTTCCCTTTTCAATTTAATATGAAATGTGGAGGTGTGGTCATCTCTTTACCCAATGCTTCTCTTATCCCATACTGTTCCCCCCTGCTTTCCCCTGCTTTCCCCTGCCCCTAGCCCTGGCCATTCCCTCCGGTTCTCCCTATTGGTTCCTGTACCCCACCTCCGCCCATGTACCACCCCTGCGATCTGACAAAACCCCCTGCGCCCGGATCGCGAGGTCTCACTGCCTCTGGGAACTTGCGGCGCAGCATGAAACAATAAAGGTTCGCAATGGAGAGACCTTTCTCTCCTCCTTTGCCGTCACTGTGTTGCTGAGCTGACAGCTAGCCAGAGTTGGAGCTCAGGGAAGTCCAAAAGGACTATGGGAGGGCAGAGTGTCTGCCCTGCCCTAAACAGCCCAGCTGTGCCCTCTGGGAAAGCTGCAGCTTGCTAAACCAAACCTAGCGCTGCAACAGAGTGAGATTCTTCACAGTGGAGAATGGTGAGAGGATGAGAGGCACGTATCAACTCAGAGCTTACTACCATCTGTTAAAAACACCAAGAAAAATAATCATGTGCTTACAGGCAATCTGAAATCTGAAGCCATACTCACCTTACTCATGCCCTGTGGAATCATCTACTGTTTGCTGGTACGAACAAAAGGATGAATGTTGACACAGATGAATGCTTGATCCAATCCCTGTCATAATGCTTTAGCCTTTGATTGTCAAAGCTCCTCCCTACTTTTTAACTGATCCATGTCAAAATGTGCTTTGCATACAGATCTAGTGTTTTTAAGGGTCTGCTCTAGATATGTCTAGACTGGTGTTCTTAGTAATAAAAGTATGTAAACATGCATTAATCTTGCTGACAGGTGTTTTCAAATACTACTGCTGACTTGGAGTGCCCCAAGTTTTGTGGCTTGCCTCCTGACCTCTGAAACAGGGAGTGACCACCCTCTGGCCACTTCAAAAAGTCTGAAATTAGGCAGCTGAAATAAGACTGTTAAAATTGTTGGTGATTTGCTTTAAAATCCTATTCTATTTGAACTTAAAATCAAGCATGGCACTTGTGTTAATATTGTTCAAACCTTTGCGTTGACTTCTTGGCTGTGAACGTTTTCATAGTTGTGTGGGTTGGTTATGTAATCAAGCTTTTGTTGTTTGGGAAAAAATGTAATTCTAGGAAAAATATTTATGGCTGTACTAACATGTAGGAAGCAGTATGAAGCTAAAAAGTAATTTATTAAAAAATGAACATTTATTTATTCCTTGCGGCATTTTAGTGTGAGTTCTGGTGGCCTTACGTTTGCCAGCAAGACTTATTCCATTATTTCATAATTATTTTCTTTATTTATTCATGGAAAGAGACCCAGTGAGGTGATTCATGGTTGCTTTTGATAGTTTTGGTGAAATCAAAATTAAACGGTATATAAAGCTTAGCTTAAATCAGAATAAGATCCTTAGTAAGAGCGTCTCTCTTTTGAGACCCCTTCCATCTTCGGATCACTAGCGTTGTCAGGTGTCAGAGTAACCTCTTAGCCGTTCATTTAAGACATCAATTAGTAGTTGAAGACTTTCAGAAGAGACTTGGTCTTACTTGCAGTGCCCTGGGAGCCGAAGTTCAGATTAAGAGCTAAAGATCAGGCACTTGGGTTTGAAAGTTCGGTCTTTGTATGGGAGCCAACAGTGATTTTTTAGATTCTATAACATAAAGTGAGTGCATGAGATTAAAATTATGCTGCTCACTGGACTGCAGGGATAGATAGTGGTTGCTTGCACCATGTTCACAGGGTGGCACTGAGGGAGAAGGGAGTGGAGCCCTTCCTCGGTTCCCTCTTACTCTCTTTTCTTCAAGTGCAAGCCTGTAGCTCTATTAGAAGGGAGAGAAAGAGAGTGGGTGTTATAATAACATGTAGGCTTTGAGACAGGCAGTTCTGGAAGTTACTTAAACAAAACCATTGAGATAATTTTGTCAAGACACTGTCTGGTTCACCAGTAAGTGCTTTGGAAGAAAAAATCAGATCACTTATAACTTCTCTTATTTGCTGCGTGAGTTACTCTGCAGCTTGCTATCTACACCATCACACCTGTGTTCTTTTGTTCTATCTCCTATGCATAGATCAAAGTGCATCAGAGAATTTGTCAGTGAACAAAGTCCTGTTTAGAAACATGAGCTTTTTCTTGTCATGTTTTGAGTCCAGAATTCATACCAAAGCAAAAGAACTAAGTGGAGAATCTTGAGAGCAGGCAGAACAAAGCCAACTAGACAAAGCACGAAAGAGATGCTCTGGTGTCCCTGGGATGTGAAAAGCGAGGTACTGAGCACAGTGGCATTGTCCCCTCTTCTCCTAGCCTGGGTAACTTAATCCTATTTGATGTAATACAGCTTATGAGAAAGATTCTTTTTAGACATCTGATTGAGGTGACAGCAGTTCTCAACAGTACCACTTCACCACCAGAGGAAAAGGGGAATTACCACTGAATGATGAGAATGGCTGGATGATTGCAGAGGGAGTGAGCAGAGCACATGGAGTGGCAGGGAGAGAAAGAAAAGCAGATCAACTTCATATTTTTTCTCCACATGAGGATGTTTTTGTGTTCTTTTTGTTCAGTGTCAGTTTGTGGATGTGGGTACACTGACAGCCCTGGCAAATCATCACACTCCTGAAAGTTGCAAGGCAGAGGAGTGTTTAGCATTTGGGGACTGAGGCTTTCTGCCGTTTTTGTTGATGCCTCTAGAAATATTGATGCAGTTGACCTTCGTGCAATCATGTAGCTGTAGATTAAGAAATGTGCAGTGGAATATCTTCAACATAAACTGAGAATACAAAGCAAAGGCTTGTACAAAAAGAGTGACAAAGTGAAGCAAAGTTGTCGGTAGTTCCATTTTTCCTCCGGATATGCCAGAAATTTGGTTGTTAGCAAACATTAGGTGAATATTTCCATTAAGAATAATAATAAGGATTTCTAAATTATCCAGGAGTAGGGTAGAACAAAGGACTTAAACAATTTTTAAGCCATGTAAAGCCATTGTCAAGAAAGTGCATTTTACAAGATTTTATAGACAGGTACACTAAAGCAATTCTGTGACTCCATCTCTGGGATCACAAAACATGTAGCACCAGAAAGACAAATAAGAAATTAGTTCTCATTATTTCTGTAGAGTGGAATTTTATTGGTCTAGAAGCAGCACAATTAGTGATCGTGAAGACTGGAAAAAAGTACTATTTCTATATGTATGCAATGTATAACTTGCCTTTGTTTGTTCTTTTTTCTTTTCTTTTTAACTTCCCAAACAATTTTTATGCTTTGGCATGTGTTGAACAGCATTTTAAAAAGTAAAGCAGTAAAGAGATCATGGAAAATTCTGATCTTGTTAATCATAGTGAATTAATCTTTTTAACTGCTTGGTTGATAGAGATGCATTTTTACTTCCTTTAAGGCTTTCGTAGGCCACATTATATCTGTCAGCTGTGTTGGTTTCCAGTTCACCAGTACATGGTGTAGGTTGAGTATCCTTGTTCTTTGGCACTGCATGGTTGAAACCCAGAAACAGTAGCTTTGAATATTCCGAGATAAGAGGAAGCACCACATCATTTGATTGTTCAGTTGCTGCAGTATGAAACACCTTAGTCTTTTGTGTGTGCATTTGCTTGGATGTTTGCAATTCATGGCACTCTTACTTTCCTAGCTCTGTAATGTGCCCAGCTCTTCCCCTAGCACCCTGCTACAAACACTGGCAGTATGATCAGTGTGGAGCCGTGATTGTGACAGCATGAAAGCTACAGTGTGTGCATAAAAGGAACCAAATCACTTATGCTCAATTAACGTGGCCATGTTTCAGAGAGATCACCAAGCCATGGCTAAAAGCACGCTTGTGTATAATTACCTTGCTATTTTCTCTTTGATTTGTGTAAAACGGGTTATTGTTGTTATTGAAGAAAAAGCAGTTGCAGTAGACTATGAATTGTAAAGAATTCACCGTTAGTATTATCAATGGTAACCTATTAGTGTAAGTCACTATTAAACTGTGAAGCAATGGAAAGTACAAAACATTGTGATGGAAGACTGCTCAGCTTTGAATATGTTAAATCCAGCCTAATAGGAATAGGTTTTGATGATACAGCAATAAATCCAAAGTTCATTTAAAGGTTAAGTGAACAATTACCACAGAAATTTCTTTCTGGATGTCCAAGAGGAGCACAACGTTACCAGAACTAGGATTTGGAGCCGGTAGTTCTGGCAAGGGATTCAAGCATCTCTTTTTTGGGACTGCTGAATGTGACAAAACAGACTCTTACTCTTCATAGGTAAGGTTTCTCTAGTACGGCTGGGAGAGGAATGGGTCAGGTTCTTCCACATTTGCAATGAATTATGTGTGCTGTGGTTTCACCCCAGCCAGCAGCCGAGACTCCATAATTCCCATTCTAGCCACTGTAAAGAAAGTTAACTCTACCCCAGCCAAAACCAGCACATTGTGTGATGTGTAGTCTTTAATCTTTGTTTGCAGGGTAATCTGAATATCCATTCACCCTAACTGAATATATATGTATAATTAAGTTGGCGTTGAGGCAGAAATTAGATTTTGGAATTCCAAGTATCTGGCATTAGCACACATCCCAGCTGGGTTGTGCTGTGGCATGGAGAAAACGTAATGTCTTTGCTTTTTTTCCCCTACTGGTCACTTTGCATTCTCTTCTGCTAGTCAAGCTTTAGTCATTGCCTGGATTTCCTCTACATGGAGCCGGAATTTCACTCTGGATTCGTCAGCTACAGTATGTCTTGTCAGATGCACATGATGCACTGGCTTTCCTCCCACCACAGAATGGAATCCAGGTGGTGTTTCTGCAAGAGGATAGTCCCTGTGCCACTCCAAGGGGCCATAGGGTTGATGGGTACTGGGAAGTCTGAGCTTTCTCCACTTGCCTCCTTGTGAAGTTTACTGTGAGAGTTTCATCCCTTTATACATGGTCTTGAGGCTGTTCTTTACCTAGAAGTGCACATAAACCTCTCTTCCTGAGTTACCCGTGCTGGAAAAACTGCATGGGGTTACTCAGTGTGGCTTCCCAAAATATGTGTGTCTGAACCTTCCAAGAGCAATCAGCCCTCCACTCACATCAGATTCCTCCTTTGCTTTTAATAATGGCAGTCAGACGAGTAGGGGTTTCACTAACAGCCTGATGAAGGAATTGTTAATGCTTAAAAAAATCAATTTACCTCCATTTAATATTTCGCTTCCTCTGTGCTACCAGTGATGCTAGCTGAGGCAGTGGCTATGACTGTGTCTATGTTAGGATAGAAGTAAAAAAAAAAAAAAAAATTAACTGGTAGATTATCATACATTTGAGGTAGACAAAGGTGTGTAACTTGGGTATCCACTGAAAAAAAAGCTTCTGTGTATCAACACTGAAATTCGGTCTATATGTGTTTTTTGTTATAGATGGAATTGGACTGTCTACAAATATAAGTGCTTGCTACAAAATTATTCTGCTGAATAATGCTCCAATTCGTTTGCTGTTCCCTGCCCCCCTGAAACTCTGCATGCATATCTGCTTAAAATCAGCAACAAGTGTAGCTAGTAATGAAATAATTCAAATTTAGTTTATTTTGTTTCATGATGCACAAATATAAAGTCATTTAAGTGTGACTGATTTTATTCATCCACAGTAGTTGCTCATCTGAAATGCTATTGAAATTCAGTAATTGGAGCTCTGAAATACAGTATTTGACAGATGGTGTGGGTGGTTGTGCCATTTCCATGATAAATCTACGTACAAATATAACCATGAGGAAGTTGTGTTCATTCCTTGACTACAGGAACATATAGATGGAAAAAGTGACAAACATGACATATGTGTCTTGCTTCTTCATTTGCCTCCTGTAATGATTTGAATTCTTAAACTAGTGCAAGAGGGAGGCTTCTTTTACTTATCTGAAAAGGAGTTGCTAAAATATTCCTTCAGTAGCCTTCCTTTTCTTACATTTCCTTTGAAGCTTTTCCTATAGTGAATTACTTTTATAATGTCTTCAAGCATCAGTTAGAAAGCATTGCTCATTTTAGATGAAAACAAGATCGATCTTCTCTAAGATACATTTACTGTTAAAAGAAAATGTTGGAGGCTGGAGAGACGGACAGTCCTGTTGCCCCAGGGCTTACTGTTGAAACTTAGAGATGGTAAAATGGTATAAATAAAAAATATACTGCATTATCCAGTTTGAATATTCTTTTTTATTCTCTTTGTGTTTTAACAGAAATCACAGATGCTGGTACTAGAGGAACCCAAGATACAATTAAGGGTGTGAAAAGAAAAAAGATTGTGTCTGAAAACCATCTTAAAAAAATACCAAAATCGCCTTTGAGGAGCCCTGCTGAAGCCAAGGTTAAGCAAAATGTAGACCCTTCACCGCTGAAAGCTCTTCCGGATGCCTCTGAACATGCCACAGCACAGGGTCACCTGCCTGTGCAAAATGGAAATCAATGTACCAAACAAAATGGGGGAGCACTTAGTGGTGAGATAAGTGTTGAAACAACCAAATCTGAGACATCAATGCAGACAAAGCTTTCATTGACACATCAATCCTTAGATTTGTGTAAACAGGCAGCGGGGGATACTGATGCAAACCAACTGAACTCAGCAGAGAGGAAGCCTCCCTCAAACTCCTCATCAAGTAATACAAAGACTGACAGTAATGAATGTATTAATTTTGTTGATTGCAGTACATCATCCCCATGTACTCGTACTGCATTCGATGTCTTACTAAAAGCTATGGAGCCTGAACTGAACACCTTAGCACAAGAGTGCCCCCCTTATGGGATGCAAATAGAGAAACTGAGACCAAATAAAACTGTAAGCACCTCTTCTAGTCTCACGTCCAATACAATAAGTGTCCAAAATCAGTCTGCTTTGTCACAGCAGGAGTTTGCAGCTGGACCTCACTATTACCCATGTACACTGAATAATGTGCATGTAGCAACAACGGCCAAAACTGGACAAGCACAAGGCCAATCAGTTTCTCATTCACAAGACCTTATTACTAAAACCAGTCAGCAAAATCACCAGGTTGTTATGTGTCCAAGTTTAACTAGGTCTCTGGTGCAACAGCAGAGTCAAGAAAACCCCAAGCTCCAGAAGATCTACAGCATAGCAGTAACTTCGTCTGTCGTTCACACCTCATCTTCCACTGTAACTCAGGTTTTTTCTCAAAACCCCTTAGTAGCTAGTTCATCTTCACCATTGTCAATTAACACATCGAGTTCAACACACTTGTCTATAGGTCCCATGTATAATTCAGCCCAGATAGCATCAGTTGTAAACCATGGTGTAGAACAAATATGTAGCCTCTTGAAAGACCAGAAGCCTAAAAAGCTAGGGAAGTACGTCTGTGAGTATTGCAATCGGGCCTGTGCCAAGCCCAGTGTTCTCCAAAAGCACATCCGATCCCATACTGGAGAGCGACCGTATCCTTGTGTGACGTGTGGGTTTTCATTTAAAACCAAAAGCAATCTCTACAAGCACAAAAAATCTCATGCACATACTGTCAAACTTGGACTTGTCCCACAACCAGATTCAGGTGGCCTCTTCTTATCTCATGACTCAGATAAAGCACTTAGCATTCATTCAGATGTGGAAGAAAGTGGTGAAAGTGAAGATGAAGGCACTGCAGATGAAAGACAAGATGATCAAGAGCTGGAACCTGCACAATTAGTGAAAGTCATTTCAAGTGCAGAAACATTGCAGAAAGGAAGCCCTATTCCATTAAGCAGCCCAGACTGTATACAAGGTGACTCTTCGTTACATGATGCAGAACCTCAAGTAAGGGCAGCTTTACCAAAAGTAGTAGTTCATCCTGTAAATGTTTCTCCATTGAGGGCCGATAGCCCAAAAGTGACAGAGCCAGCACCTGAGCTTGCTGCTGCACAGAGAAAAGGAGATTCTAAAGTCACAACTCTTCAGTCAAATTTAACACATACAGCCTCATTCAAGGAGAATGACATAAAGCAGCATCAGAAAGTAGAGGCAGGCCTGTTAGAGGAACAGCCAGGTTCTACAGGAGGACCAGTGCATGCTCAGCTCCAGAGACAACAGGCAACTGATGGTTCTCAAGATCAGCAAGGAAAATGTCTTTTGAGCCCTAGAAGTTTGGGTAGTACTGATTCCGGTTATTTCTCTCGTTCTGAAAGCGCCGATCAAACAATGAGCCCTCCAGCTCCTTTTGTAAGAGGATTGTTGACGTCTGAGAAAGATCCAAATAAAAATCTTCCCTGTGTACCACGAGCAAGTGGCGTGGTAGCATCGGTGGTACAAACTGTTTGTGCTGAAAAAAATCTTATTCTCTCTGGCCAAATGCGACCTCCCTTGGCAACAAAAACTCTTGAGGAGCGTATCTCAAAGTTAATTTCTGATAATGAAGCTGTTGTGGATGACAAACAGTTAGATAGTGTGAAACCAAGAAGAACATCTCTTTCAAGAAGAGGAAGCATAGATTCACCAAAATCCTACATATTTAAGGATTCTTTCCAGTTTGATTTAAAGCCTATGGGAAGAAGAACTAGCTCAAGCTCTGATATACCAAAGTCTCCTTTCACACCCACTGAGAAATCAAAGCAAGTTTTTCTTCTTTCTGTACCATCCCTCGACTGTTTACCTATAACACGAAGTAATTCCATGCCTACCACCAGTTACTCAGCAGTACCTCCTAATGTAATACCTCCCTCTCATCCCCTTCGAGGAAGCCAGTCATTTGATGATAAAATTGGCTCTTTATACGATGACGTTTTTGTGTCAGGACCTGCTACTCCACTGAACCAAAGCGGACATCCTCGGACCCTGGTTAGACAGGCAGCAATAGAAGATTCTTCTACTGGTGAAAGCCAAGGTTTTGGACCAGTGAGATCTGTAGAAGAAAGTTATCTGGGGTGTAATTTATCAAATGAATCCTTATTGCAAAGGAGCAAATCCCTGGCACAGGGATCGAATTTAGAAAAAACAAAGAAGTCCCCTCAGGTGCGAGGAACAATGTTTGAATGTGAAACCTGCAGGAACAGATATAGAAAACTGGAAAATTTTGAAAATCATAAGAAATTTTATTGTTCAGAGTTGCATGGACCTAAAACTAAAGCAGCAGTCCGAGAGCCTGAGCACAAAACTGCTCCAAACAGTACACAGCCTCAAATTCTACACTACAGAGTCACAACATCAACTGGTGTCTGGGAGCAGACACCCCAGATAAGGAAAAGAAGGAAAATGAAAAGTGTTGGTGATGATGATGACCCACAGCAAAATGATACAAGCATACCATCAAAGAACACAGAAGGCCAAAGCAAGCCAGCAAATTCTTCCAGTCTGTCAAAACACAGTGCAACTGTGGTAGGATCACAACAACCAAGCAAACTTCTGCTTCAGAATTCCCAAATTCAGCTTGTGGCTCGTGGCACAGATCAGACTACTGAGCCAAAGATGGCTCCACTCATTGAAAAGCAGGCAAGTTCAGCTGTGCAAGAAAAGGTGGAGTTGAAAAGGCAAGGGACTGGCATTTCAGTAATACAGCACACCAATTCACTGAGCAGAAACAGCTCATTTGAGAAATCAGAGTCATTCGAAAGAGTATCACCAGTTTCTTCTCAAGAGCCCAACAAGGCTGCAAAGCGCCTCTCTTCGAATACAGTTGTAATCCAAGAAGACAGACACTCTCATCTGAGCACTCCCCAGCATCACCAACCCTTGTCGTCAGAACCGCCTAGAGGGGAGGTTCAGGAAAGCCAATTAGTTTCTAATGAGAGAAGTGTGCCACCTCAGCCATCAAGACTTGTTCGCCAGCATAACATCCAGGTTCCTGAAATACTGGTCACAGAAGAACCAGACAGAGACCAAGAAAACCCATGCAGCGACCCAGAAAAGACAGAAAGGTTTAACTGGCCACAACGCAGTGAAACGCTGTCAAAATTGCCAACAGAAAAGCTTCCACCAAAGAAGAAGAGAATTCGCTTGGCTGAAATGGAACATTCATCTGCTGAATCAAGCATTGACTCCACACTTTCCAGAAGCCTAAGTCGGGAGAGTAGCTTGTCTCATGCCTCCAGTTTCTCAACTTCACTTGATAAAGATGAAACTTTGAAGGCTGAGAACCCTTCCAAAGCAGAGCCTGTTGGAGCCTCAGAGCAAATCAGCTGCACACAGCCCTCGATGGAGGTGGTGGACTACAGGAGTAAGTCTTTTGACTGTGGAAGCATGTCTCCATCAAAACCTGTCCCACTCATAGAGGTAGCCACTCCAAAAGTATCATCTGCAAATGGAGCTGCTGGACACGTGCCTCTGCTAGAAAGGAGGAGGGGGCCTTTTATAAGACAAATATCTTTAAATATTGCTCCAGAAAATCAACAGCCTCAAGTGAAATCGACTTCTTCATTGCAGGCAGCTCATGCCACAGATGTGCCCACAGTGCCATTGCACAGGCTGCAGACCTCTGGCAAATCCTCGGTGGAGTTTCCTTCAAATACTCAGCATTCACAGGCTAACTCCAGGCCTCATTCAGCAATTCAGAATTGTAATCCTGTTAGCCTGTCTTCAGCTCAACAGCCTTTAGATCACATGTTGAATAATCAAGGCCAGCCATCCTTGACTCATCAGCCTTCCCAGCCATCTACTAAAACATCAGCCCAAGGGGAGCAAGCAAGCAAAGCAAGCAAGCAAGCAAACTCGCTTTCTTGTCATCCTGATGAAAAAAAGGACTGTTTTGCTCCAAAGTATCAACTTCAAGTTAAAACATTACATATAGGTCAACCTTACTCTTCTAAATTGCTGAAAAATACTTTATCAACTCAGACTGGTCCAAGTCAAGTTGTAGTGGACCAGAATGCATCCTCCTTTGAAGTGCAGACAAAGCTCTTGGACACATCTAATCCATACTCTGTGCCTCCTCTAAAGCAAATTGTTCCTAATAACTGCAGCAGTCAGATACATCAGATTCCTCCTTTTGTGGTTCCCGTCCGTATTCAGAGCAGTATGCCATCCTATGGCTTCGCAACTGTTACACCCCTGCCTCACATTTTAGTGACCCAGGATCAGGGAAATCAGTCCATCTGCAAAACAAATGTTGGGACAGTGCCAACTCTTGAAGGCAAAACTCAGCTGCCAAAATCTCACAAAAATCATCAGAGGACTTTGCCAAATTCATTTGAATTTGAAAATTCACCACCAGAAAGTGGAACCAGAAACTCACCTTTGTCAAGTTCTTCAAATATCATTCAGAAAGTGCCAGTTAGCGGACTCTTCCCTCAACCAGAAGTTACAGCTTCAAGTAAACGAATGCTTTCCCCAGCAAACAGTTTAGATATTGCCATGGAAAAACAGCAAAAACGTGTTAAAGATGAGAGTGGAGCTGCTTGTATGACAGATGCTAGACCATCGCATTCACTGAACATTAGATCTAATGACCCTACTAGTAAGCAAAAGAAACCAGTTCTGGTAAGACAGGTTTGCACCACAGAGCCTCTTGAAAATCACCTCTTGGATCCTGATGATGTAACACAGAATGAAAAAAGCAGCAAGGCCAGTACTTCAGATCTTCCTGACCATCAATCATCTGACACTGGGGTTTCAGAAACCCTAAAGAAGTCACCAGAATCTGAAGACCTTAAGTCTTCCACATCACCGGTGTTTGTAGTTAGGAAACCTTCTGAATTGTCTCCAGTCAATAGCCAGAGTTCTCTTCTCAAGGCTGTAAGCAGCAGCCAAGAGAGAAGGTCCCCAAGTAACAGTAATGAGAGCAACCACATCAGCAGCCCGGGCCAAGCAAAGCCTGTAGCAACACTGGCTGTGATGAATGCAGGAGAAATGCAGAGATTGTCGTTTCCAAGCCTCAAGACCACAACGAATTTCACCTGGTGTTACCTCATGAAGAGAAAACCGTTGCATCTGCTGCAAAATGATCAAAAAATCTCTGCCTATTCTACATGGACCATTAGTCCCAATAACCCAAATCCACTCGGCTTGTCAACAAAGGTAGCTCTCTCCCTCCTCAATTCCAAACAAAAAGTTGAAAAACCACTGTACACTCTGGCAAGAACTACACACCCCAGATCTGATGTATTGGTCTATTCAAGCAAGTGGAAGAACAGCTTGACCAAGGTACTTATGCTATGTTTGATGTATGCTGATCATTTACAGAGGATTTGCTTTGGAAATTATGCTGCTTCATATTTTAGAGAATGTAATATGCCTGAGACATACCATATATATGCTTATTTATTCTAATTATGCTGGATCAAACTGCTAAAAAGATCTTAAGTAATTCAATTAAGAAACCTGTACATAAGAATTTATCCGTTTTTTATGGAAATTAGTTCCTGGGTTTAAATCTGTGTACTGAGTGTTTATTGTGGCAGAAATGTGTTTGGCTATTTTTTTGCCTTGCAAAGGGTAAAACAAAATAAGTCTGATAAAATACTTTTTAAAACACTTTTAACTTAAATTAATTTAAGATCATAATTGCATATTGTGCCTTAAAAGTCAGCAGGTATTTTGTGCTTACAAAAGAGTGCTCAGCTTGAACAGGTGTCCATGGATACACCATGAAAACAGTTTTCACCATCGCTGATCATCTAATTCTGAGAGGAACAGTATGCCATTTCCCTTTCTCCCACCTAGGTTAATCAGTGGTGTGAAATAATGACAAAAATAGAGACATTTTAAACAAAACTGCCACTGCCATAAAACCACTGACAACTTCTTGGATTGGTATGGCTCCAAAGGTAACATTAAGTCTTGTGCTGAGGAATGTAGTCCAGGCAAAGGTTGTGACCCATGTGAAAAATCACATCATTCCAGAGCCCAGAGTGGCAGAGCAAAATAGTCTCTTGTTACTTCCTTAGCTGTCTCAGGGCTGCACAGATGTGATCAGGACTTTACTTGCTGGACAGTTTTCTTATGGACAGGACCAAAGCTGTTCTGGTTTGGACTGGATTTGATGTTCCTTAGTGATTGAAATGCCTGTGTGTGTGGGTGAAGGTGGCTGTTAGCCCCGCATTATGGCAGCAGGTGTCTGTGTCTCTGTAATAGACCCAGTAGTGGGTTTTATTGTCCCATCTACTGAAGTTGTAAAGCTCTCTGAAGCGTGCAGCACGGTTTCACACTTTTCCTTCCTCTGTGCTGCAAATGCCATGTCAAACACATTGGAGCTGGCAAAAACAGGGCATTAGCCCAGACCTCCCTTTCTCCATGATCCTTCAGGGTGTGGAAATGGTTTGGCACGGGGCTAAAAGCGACTGTAACTTGTGCTACTGCCATCAGCAAAACGTCACAGACATTGGAATTCGGGGTCCATAGGGCAGCAGTCACTCTAGAGGAGACATGCCACAGCCTTGGGAAAAGACCCCTATTTGTGTGGGTGTTGAGGGACAGAAACTGCTGCTGTCAGAGATCACCCTGGAATGTTTTTGTGTCTGCTAAATGTTTTGCTAAGATATAACATTGTCAGTGGGGAGAAAGCAATAGGAAGAGAAACTGTGTGATAGGAAGAGGTAGTTTCAGAATTACAGGGTGAGTTGTGAAGGTGTGCTGAAACCTTTAAGGCCAAAAGGGCAGTGGAGTTAAACCTGGTCCTCCTGAAATCTCTGGGAGACTTGCTAACATTTATACTGGAATTCAAAACGTTATCCATAATGTTTCATGCAGAAAATGCATACAGGCTGCTGATTCTGTTTTAGTGCTGTAGCTGAATTGAATGGTTGGTTCCATGCTAGTGTGCTGCCTTGGCTTAAACTCTTACTACCTTTTTTATTTCAGCCTTCTTCCTCATACATTTCATGAGATGTTGCACTTAAATAGTGCTAAATTAAAAAAGAAAAAGAAAAGAAAATGGAAACAAATGTTTAGCTTTTTTCATTGTATGTAGTTGAGCAAGTCTTTCTAAGGCAAGTCTCACATCCTTGTGTCATTGAGTCATGTTTGTTTTATTTTTAAAGAACAGTCTATCAGAAGAAATTCTGTGATAGCAAAGCAATTGCATGACTCTTGAAAAACAGATTTTCTCTACAAACAAATTCTGTTTTGAATACAAATAATGGATAATAATATTTAAAAAAAATATTTTGACAGCAGCCTTTTAAAACACTCCAGGAGTGCTTAAATTCTGTAATAGGCAGCTGTCAGGTACATTTACAGTGCTTCTGCCGCAAAAGAAACACAGTTACTAATCTTTCTTCAGTCTTTCTTGCTGAAGTTTTGAATGAAGCACATGAGCATGATGGAAATGAAGAGTTCTTAAGCTCTGCTTGAACTGATTTACAGGCTTTGCTCAGAGCCATTACTAAGGAAGAAAGTGCAGCAAAAAAAAGAACCAATTAAAGTTTAATTGGCACCTCAGATTGTATAAGCAAGGTGTACCATGGCAGAAGTTAAAAATTTCAAAGACCTGATAGGTATTTCTATCTAATACTTCCAGAGTTTGTCTGCTTTCCCTTCTAATGATTTAGGCAGCAGGATTTCAGCTGCTTTCCAGAATGCTGCTGCTGCTGCTGCTGTTACAATATACCTCTGTATTAGCAGTCTCCAGTTAGACCTGGTAATGGAGTAGCTGATGCCAACTCGGAAACTTCCTCACAGGAGCCATGCTTAAAAAAAACCCAAAACCTGAAATTCCTCTGCTCAGGCCCAGTAATTCCACCGGGCTTTTTTTGTTGGAGACTGAGGATGGAAAACATTGGAGATCATTTTGGAAATTAATATTCCATTAAGAAAAAAAACAACCAAAAAACCCAGCACAAACAAAGCCAACAAAGAAAATAGCAAATAATTCTAAAAAAAATGTGGTTGATTTCCTGCTTAGAAGCTTGGCAGGGTCCTGAGTTCCTTGGGGAGCCATGGTTTAGATTGCAGGTCTTGGGGGTTGTGTTTGCTCAAGTGGTTTGCACATTTTAACCCTGACCTGACAGAGAGCTTTAAGTGCTACTACAGTCCAATTTACAAATAATAATAAAATTGCAGTACTGTTATGTCTCACCTTCTCTCACAGCTGTAGCCCTTTCCAGAGTCATTTGGTGTATTCTGCTCATGGGGCTGTAACTGCTGATCTTCTCACCGAGATAAAGCAACTTGCTGAACTGTTCTGGGTTTGCCCCCAGAACTAAACCATGTTTACTGACACCTCGTGCTGCTGCATAACCGCTACTAATCACTGTCACAAAAAAAGGCAGTTCTTTCAACAATAGGTGCCATGGGAAAGGAAGATACACGTGGACAAAATGCAAACAAAAAGGAACCCTGGGACTTTGTTTGCTCTTCACAATTCACTGCTCAGAGGCAATAGGTGAAGTTGCCATGTTCCAGTGATTCAGAAAACAAACCACAAAATGTTATTGTGAAAGAAGCTCCTGGAATGAGTGCAGCATGTTAAAATGTAACAGGAGGTTTCACCTGCGTGGAAAAGCCTTATTTTATCTCCCTGCTCTTTTTATTTTATTCCATTTATTATTATTTTCACCTGTTTTCCTCGCTTGAATTCACTGGTGTTATATCAGGAGTTCTTTCTCAAGCCTCCACATTGATCTTGGCTCTTCTCCCTGAAGTGAATCAGTCGTTTGTGCAATATTCCAGGGTGATGGTTTTTGAGCAAGGATAGGCTGAAGAATGGAAAGTTTCTCCTAACTGTGGAAGGCTTTCCTTTCTTGGATGATGTGCCACAACAGTCCAGCTCACCACTGGAAAGTAGTTAAATTCAGAAGATTTTTATGTGTAAACTAGTAAAAGTTTAAAGATATTAAAAACATTTTTCCCAAGTCGCTGTGTGCCAGTGGGAAAAATGTTTAATGAATATTCTAATCTGAAGTTTATAACTTTGATGATTCAGGCTGCAAGCATGTTTTTTTTCCAAAGGATGTTGTAAAATACCAGAAGTATCTATTGAACTCCGGTCTCTGGGCAGCCCTAAGAGCAATTTTTTCTCCATTTTATACCAGTAATTGAGGACAGTGGAGTTAAATTGGAGCAAAATGAGTAAAGTAGAAATGAATCATGGTCCTTGTCTCTATGGGAGTAGAGAGACAAGACTGTGTTAGAAATGGAAGGCAGAGTAATCATAGAGAGGAACATTTTACAGCACTGCTGTTTTTCTGCCCTTTCCACCAGTTCATGTGGGGCTTGGGGGGATTTCAAGTGAGGTACATTAAAGGGTTTCCACACAAAAAACCTGTGCTCCTTAGAGACCAGCCACTCTTTAAAATGTACAGAGGGCCCAAGTCATCTTCATCATCAATGTGAAAATTTTCAGAAAAAGCTAAACAGACTGCTTTTTTTATTATCAGTGAGCATTTTTCTAGATTTCTGTGACAGAAACTCAGTGTTTCTGTTACTCTGATATCAGTATTTTGCATGTCCAAGGCACTGAAATAATTTCCTAAAGTAGCAAATAACCCGTAAACTAAAGTACAGCAGAGGAGGTAAACAATTTTAAGTCCTAAGTTGGGCTGTCTTACGTCTGTACATAAACACATGTTTAAAAACAAAAAGGGTAGTGGGAGCATCAGAGGTATTTGGTTTTGTGGTAGTTTTTGCATTCTGAGTGCTTTTGTGAATATACAACTTATTATAACAGTTTCATCATAGTTTGGATAACAATGTGGGTCTAATACTTCTGAAATCTTTCTTTTTCCTTTGTCTTTTCACTACTGAAAATTAAATCTGGAAAAAAAAATAATTAGTATATAGGATTGAAAGATCAGGCACTTAAAGATTGCATTATTTCAGCTGCTGGAAGTATTTATGTGGTTTTGGTTTATTGTGTGTATTCTGTATTTTTCACAGCTCTCTTCCTGTTAAACTACAAATGTCACCTTGTTATTCTTTGTTTGCAGTGGAAACAAAAGCAGTTCATGTGCCAAGTAGTGTAGAGAAACTGCAGAATAGCTCAGTTGCGATTATTGGAGCAGGCTTCACTTCTGATATTTCTCATCCAGAACATCATCTCTTTTCACCTTGTATGACTGCTGTTAAAAAATGCAGGGTGAAATTTCTTTCTTCCTACACACAGGCAGAGTTGTCGTGCGTGCTTTGGTAGAAGTGCTCAGGCATTTGAAAATGCAGCCCGAATCAATCCAGAGGGCCGTATGAGGGCGTACGGGTTGGGGTAGTGCTTGTGCATGTGCAGGTTCCTGGGGATTTCAATTGAATAGGAAGATGCTTTTCCTCTGATCTCTGTTAATTCCTTATCATGTGGGAATTAGAAACGAAGGCGGTGTCTGAGGCTGCATGAAGGACAATGGGCAAGGGCCGGGTGCCAGAATGATGTCACCCTTCAATGTATGTAACACCCAGCATAACTGATCAGTCATTTTAAGCCAGCCAGTGAAGTCACTCCTCTTGCCAAGAATTCACAAGCTTACAGCATTAAATTTTATAATGAGTGAAAAACATAAGGCCAGACTTCTTTTTTCTCTCATCATTTTATTCACTTATCAATATGAGCAAATGAGGTAAACGTGCCAGCTATGTGGGTAGAGCAGTT
Organism: Corvus brachyrhynchos; assembly: GCF_000691975.1. Lineage (NCBI taxonomy): Eukaryota > Metazoa > Chordata > Aves > Passeriformes > Corvidae > Corvus > Corvus brachyrhynchos. The sequence goes on from NW_008237353.1 coordinate 691,833, forward strand.
TATAAATATAGCAGTAATAATTGCTGGCTAATTGGATCATTCCTTCATTGTTGCCCATTTTATAGATCTCCTAGACTTGGAAGGAGTAGATTTTAATTGGCAAATGTTGGGGGAACTCATCCTCCTTAAAACAAACAAAAAAAAGTTCCTTGACTAATAATCAGGGAAAATGAAGAAATATAATCTTGTTCTGTTAGACAACTGTATGCTTTTTCTTGTCATTTGGTCTGGCAGTAGGAATTTAAGTGTGGAGTCTTGCTTTGGAATAGTTCTGGAACCCCTGTTAATAACCTCACAAAATTGGGAACAGTCAGTCTCCAGAGCAAAACATCTGCAGTTCCTTAAAAATATTAGCACTCAGAAATGTTACCTGTTAATAACCTCTCTAGGTACCCCTCATTCCCACCCTGCTCCTCTCTGCTGTGCCATGGGAAGGCAGCTCCTCCCAGCCATGAGGCATTGCTGTGTCTTGGGTCAGCAGGCAGGCTGGTCCAGCTGCTGCTGTTCAGGAAGCACTTCGGTCTGATTGTACACATCTTTCTCTGAAGGCTATTTGTGAGCTAAAAAGCATCACCTTCCCCTTCCCAGAACAAGGAAATGGCATGTCCTACTGCAGACTCAAAGCGTTCCTGGTTTCCTACAGGGCCATCATCTCTGTATAGATTTAGCAGTCTGCGAACAGGCAACGCGTAGTAGAAGTTTAGCAGAGTAGTAGAGAAGAATTAGCAAAAGATATTTTTTGCTTCATGTATCTTAACAGTTTTAAAAATCAGTTATTAGAATTGTGGCTTTTATGATGCTTTTATTCACCATAACTTGAATGTTTGAATACCATATGAAAAACACTAATTTTAATGATAAGCATATCTCATTTTCTTTCAGCGAGCGTTAAATAGGAAAAAATTGACTCCAACTGAATTCAGCAATAAGGAAAACTCTGAATCAAGTACTGAGCACGATAAAGAAAACTCCTTTATCAAAACTATACCAAGAAGAGTTAAAATATTTGATGGAGGGCAAGTATTGTACTTTGTATTCTAGATATCATTGGGAAGATATTTTTTCCTAGATTCTAGACTTTGCAGAGATGTTGCTTCCTGATTGATTTATTTTAAACAACAGTTCCCATATTGTGGTCTGTGGATGTTGGTTTATGTTTCCAAGAAAAATGGAAAGTCATCAGTAGCATGGAGCCATGAGAGTTATGAGAAGGGGTAATAAAATAAAGAATAGTAGGCAGTGCGATTCATTTTTTTTCCAAGGAACGAGCATTACTCAGTGCTAAAGGCAGCTAGATACAGCCAGAGATGTAAATTCTGTTCCTGTGTTTCTCTTACATGATAAATAATACCTATCTGCAGCAAGGTTGTATAACTGTAGCTGGAGAGGATATAGTCCAGAGCCTAAGCAGCAGCCTGTGGTGCAGTGTCTGTCTGGCAGCTTGCTGTGCATACACAGGCTGGAGAACTCTGATTTGAAAAGTGCCATGGAAATATTTACTGAGAGCCCTCCTCCCTGCACCGTAGTACTTTAAATCTGTTGCCTGGTATGAATAACAGTTGCTTTAGCCACAGTGTTGCACAATGTATAACATCTTATAAAACAGATTTTTTAATAGAGAAGTGCCAGTGACACCTGTAAAATTTTGTAGCACAAATAGTGCATATTTGATTATTCCTGTAATTGGTGGTCAGCTGTTGGGCTTTGGTTACTGGTTCCCAGTTTGAATCTAGTCTAGGCCAGCAGTTAAGCCATTACCAGCTGCTTAGGTAAAACACTGCTGTGTCTCTGCTCAGATCCAGACATTGCAGGGACCAGGTCACAAAAGCTAAGCACAACCTTTGGCATCCTTGAGTGGAAATATGAAGGGTGTAATTGAATCTGAATGACTTTTTCCATCTAGAGACAGTCGCCATAGGCTGAGTCCAGAGGACATTGATAGGGAATTTTAAGTGTTTCCCATCATCATAACTAATGTTGTTCCTTTTCTGCATCCAAGGCAGAACCTCAAAGATGCTCTTTTAAAGCTTCCTCCTGATGCTCAAACCTGCTTCCAAGAACTGACACCTTTAAAAAGTATGTTCCTATGTTGCAAAGAGGAAATTTGAAATCTTTAAATGCTTAGTATCAACAGTACCTTTATTAAAAAAGATGAGCTGCTATTCCTAAACCACTCTATGACTCCCTAGTGAAAAATATAGATATGAATTTAACAAATACATGCAGGAGTGAGCAGAAAAAGAGCGTGATTCGTTCTGTCAGTCGTTGTTTTTCATGTAATGTGTTATTTTTAAAATTCTGGTAGATGAGGGTTTCTAGCTGGAATCATTTCCCCATTACGACTGATTGCCTTGCTCTTATGGTACTGTTACTAGGTACAAGTCCAATGAAGACTATGTGTATGTGAGAGGGAGAGGGAGAGGGAAGTATATCTGTGAGGAATGTGGAATACGTTGCAAGAAGCCCAGCATGCTGAAGAAGCACATTCGCACACATACCGATGTCCGTCCTTACCACTGCAATTACTGCAACTTTTCATTCAAAACTAAAGGTAAGGCCACTTCACTGGGAATGTTTTTCCCTCTTTTTCTTTCTACTTTAAAGTAGAATTCTTTTCTTCTCACAATTGGCTGTTTGTGAGCTAAAGAGGTTGCCTCTCTGTGGAGCTTTATTGTCTAATGCTTCAAATACTTGTAATTTCTTATTTCCTGCTTTTCCTTTGTCTTCTGTATATTTATTCAGATAATCACATCTTCGTATGAATGAACTGTCTGGCGTGCCACAGTGGGTGAGAAATTGGAGTGGAAGAGGGAAATCATGGGAGTATTATGAAAGTTAGGTGAAGACAAGTGAGGTGGTTAGCTGCTTATCCTAGATAGAGATGGGACACAGAATTTTAAGTCACTTACAGTGTCATTTGGAGGTAGGAGATGGACATATATTGTACTCATACTGGCACTCAACCAATTGCTCTAGGAAAGAAATTGGCCTCTAATAAATTACTATATTGAAATTTTTTTTTTTACTCTTGAAAGGTAAAGGTTCACTTTCCACTTGACCTTCTAAGACCCAGAGTTGGACCTCTACTTTTTAAAGCCTGTTTACACCTTTAGATACTTAAATGCATCCTAGTTTAAGCAGGCAGTATATTAAACAGTGGTACATCCAGGACTCAAGTGAAACAGACAGGAGAAGTTCACAGTGAAAATACTTTCAACAAATAATTCTAAGCAGTCAAATTTTCCTTGGCTTTGAGCATCATTTAGCAACAATCCCCCCCCAGCTGTAACCTCAGGAACATTTGTGTTTTTAGTGGGTTCGAGACTACTCAGCAGTTGGGTGGAAAACTTCCAAGATAAGCCAGTGCTGCACAAAGTGGGATGAATAAACTTCAGATGTGTCAAAACTCATCACTGCATCCTGACAGGCTGGGTCATCATATTGCCTTTACAATTAAATGCTGGAGTGCAAACCCAGCAAATTCTGATTATGATTTTTTGCAGAGGAGGGGTGCTGGCCAAGTTTGAGTAATTAAGTTCTGCCCCTGTAAAGTTCTCCCTGGTTAGAGTGGTAGCAGATAACTTGTATTCACATCCTCTTCTGCATTTGCCATGCATGGCTCTTGCCATTAGTGCTGGCAGAGTCAGGTCACACAGTTGGGTGTTTGATGTTTGGTAAGCCACCCTTCATGACAGGACAGCTTCATGAAGTGTGCAAAACTGGAAAAATTGCTATTTGTGAGTCAATATATTCACAAGAATTATTTCAACATTTGAGATGAGTTACCGTCTTCATTTCAAAGCAGAAATAAAGTACTCCATAGAAGAGCCACCATTACACTGTAATTTCTCCTGTTTAAATACCTCAAAGAAACATTTTTTGAGAAGTTTAAGTATGAAGTGAGCAGTTACTTCTAGTAACATGCATTTCATAAATATCCTCATTTACAGATCTGAGCCACTCTTAGCCATTTCTTGGTGATATTTACCATATTTTCTTTTTAAAGGAGAAGGGGAGAGCAGCCTGTGGGGCCTCTCAGCTACACATTCACTTTTGAGATTCAGATCAAGTGTGTCCATGCTCTCATTTTGAATAAGATTAACGTTTGCTTAAGTTGGCATTGAAAATGTTTACGCTAAAAATAGAATTCGTCAAATACTGAAAGAGCTGCAAGATACAAACCTCAGTTTCACGTGATAGTTTTCTGTCAACATGACTTTGAAGGCTGAATCACCCCTTTTCATACTTTGCCATAAACAAAGGAGGGATCTTTTACACCGGTACCAAATGCATCATCATCTAGAATTTCCATCCTCTTTATTTTATCTCAATAAAAAACTTCCTGAAATGTAGACAGAGAGCTGGTAGCATTTGGGGTGGTAAATCTGCCACAGCCCTTGACAGCTTGCATTGAGGGACAAGGTTCTAGCAAGTGTGAAATCAAATTATACGGTTGTTATAAATGTACCTGAAGAAGAGATGGACACGTGGAGTGTATATTTGTAGACATTTGTGTACTCGCAGAGCAGATAATTCTTTTAATTTTTTTTCTTAAGGAAATTTAACAAAGCATATGAAGTCAAAGGCACATAGCAAGAAGTGCATGGATTTGGGAGTCTCAGTAGGCTTAATAGATGACCAGGATGGAGAAGAAGAATTTGGTAAGAAATTAAGGTCTTCTTTCCTTACAGAATTATTGTGTCTATTTTGTCATCTCAGTTTCTTACCCTTTCTTTTCTAAAGCTTTTTAATTCTTGTACAGGAAAAAGATACAGAGATAAAAATCTTAAGAGCTAGTCCAAGGGAGCCAGAAAGACTGGAAAAACTTTCACTGAAAGAAATGACAAGCATATGCTAAGGATAAATTGCTGTTGAATTTTTCACGAAGTGTTATGCAGTTTAACTTTATCACTTTCACAGATAAATATGACAAGATTGAAAATACCAGAAAAACAGCTGTTTGCCTAGAAAAAATGCAGTCAAGTGTAGTGCTTCTTTGAAAATAGTTGTGCATGAAGTGGTCCAAGTTTTGGGATGCATATTTCATAGAAATTATATCACTAACATGCCACACAAATCACAAATATGTTGCTGAGTGCTTTTCAAGGAGGTTAATCATCTTCCAGCATAGAGTTCTGTCCTCCTTCACAAATAATTAGGATAAATCTGCAGATAGAGAACATACAGAAATTAAAAACATTATTCATCTTGACCTGTTCTACCTCTTCATTACTGATGAGAATGTTTTCAGAATGAATGCATTTGCTAATAATTGGAATTCTGCACTTCCCACATCCTGAGAAGATTCTGCTGAAGAGGAGATGAGATCAAGGACAGTCAAAGAGGGCCAAACCAGGTTCATGAGTGACTTGCTCAGCATGATAAGAAAGCTGCACCAGACCCAGTGAGATGGAGAACAGCACTGTGCATTAGGACTGTTTGGGATCTCGGCATGTTTAGTGCAGTGATGGCATTTTTTCCTTCCTCACATTCCTCTGTGGGGAGATGAGTTGTGTTCCCTTGCCTTGGTGGATTTTTCTCCTTCCACTGGAATAGTTTATTAGATTGTGGATGAGGCTTGGAGAAAAGAAAGCGGTGGGGGGTCTTTGTTTAAACAGTAAGGGGAAAGAAAGATGAATGCACTTGCTCCCATATGACAACCACTGGCGGAATAAGCAAATCATCTTGAATCTAATTCTAAATAATGCTGGGAATATGACTCAGATGCTGTGATTCAGTAGTGCACTAGGTAGAAAGAAACCTGCGTTTTTCCCTTTTTTGGCCTTCTTCAATATACTCCTTCTTCGTAAGCAAAAAACATGTCTCCTGTCGCAATTTGAGGTACCAGAAAAATAACGCAAAAGATAAGCAGCAGGACAAATTACTGTCTTTTTCTTACACAGGAACTATTTTTATTAATATTTTCAGTCTTTTCGTGACAGAGAAATTGTCACTTTTTAAAGCAATGTTCTGTAGCATTTGACATTTTTGTGAGTTTCATAAACTATGGCTGAACAGATATTTCCGTTTACTAGGGACTGAAAACATTTTATTGATAGATAAATTGATATTCCCAATTGTATGCATTAAAAATTGCATTTGTGGTTATAATGCAATGGGGGAAATGTAACAAATGCTAACTGAATTTTCAGTAACACGGGGTCGAAGAAAGCCACTTCAAACATTTGTTGAAAGAATGCTTTCCTTTGACTTCAGGACTATTCAAACGAGAAAGAGAGAGGCTTTCCCTTTTTACATATCATGTACAGGCATGTTTAACCATAGTATAAATATATTATATATTCCCTGAAATATGTTCTTTGCTCAGCACAGTAATTACTTAATCAATGAAATACTCTACTCTGGAAAAAAAAGCACAGACATTCTACGGGATTTGCTACATAATCCTTGAAATTCTTCATGGAATTTAATTTTATGGCTACAATGCCCTTTTTTTTTTCCCCCGAAATAGAGGAGGTAGCACTTCTTTAACTGGAACCCCAAATCAAAAAGCAACTTGGTGATAAAATCCCCACCTTCTTCAAAGGTTCTGGCTCAGGTACCCATAGCAAAACCAGCTGTGCAGCACAAAGCTCAGCCCTAGAGACCTATCCAAGAGGCAGGGTAATTAAACCCCTGATAGAGGTGTGTTTGCTGCAGGCAGACCAGTCCAGGCTCTCCAGTTGCTGCAGACTACAGGGCATTTACAATTATCCATGGAAATTCAGTGAGCAACTGTATGCTTCAAAAATGTGATTTCATCTGTCTGCTCGCCTGGCCAGCCATGAAGGTTTTTCTTCATGATAATTCAGAATCTTGCTTGTCAGCCTATTTTTAAGGCAGAATTAGGAGGGGGAAAAAAGTGCAGTGTATTGCTTATCTGGTTTTTGAAGTGTGATTCGGTTGCCCTCTCTGAAATCCTGAACATGCTAATTTTAGGCAGCATTTTAATCTGCTTCAGCCACCTCTTTGGCTGCCCTTTCCCCAGGGCAGTGCAGCAGAGCTCACACTGGGGCCAGCACCCCTCGTGCCAGGTCTGGGCTCCAGGGACAGCCCTGCCAGCAGCACGTCACCCCCAGAGGACAGCGTGATGGGCCGTGGGTATTGAGCTGCACTTGTGGTGTTGCATCTTTGGCCCTTCCACCCCTCTTCCCTCTGGCATGCTTCCACCCCTCTTCCCTCTGGCATGCATTGCTGGCATGGTTGTGCCACATATCCTTCATGTGTTTTAAAAAACGTCTTTAAATGCTGAAATTTTTGGGGTTTGGTTGTTAAAAATGTTCTGTCTCTTAGACAGTGGTGTCTACTCCCATCGCTTTCCTCAGCTGGAAGGCAACATGAGAAGCAGTAGAGAAAGGTGCAGAAAATCTGATAAGAAATAATTGTGACCTCAGAAAAAAAAATTTCTTCCTGAAGACTGTGTGAAATTGGCCTGTTTCTTGACCTGTAGAATGTCTGTCTGTCTATCTGTCTGTCTCCACCTAATTCATTATCTGAACATTTGGAATACTGATTATTCTTCTGGTAATAGAAATGTCTGCACCTTTGCTTAAAATAACTAAGCTGTATGTCTTCCACTAGAATTCCACTTTGAATTAGAGAATTTACCCAGAAATTTAAGAAAGCCACCAACCTTTTATTTATGAAGGATTTTGCTGGTTCCCGTCTTTTTTAGTTTTTTTTAAAGGCTGGGCAATCACAATTATTTGAATATACAATTTTTTAGATTCATATGAGGAGCCAGGTGTGACTGACAGCAGTACAGATTAAATGGATGCGAACTGAACCAGGAGTGCAAACTTGTGCACAGTCCTGGGCACAGGCAAAAACACACACACACACAGAGTCTGTTTTTTCAGTAATCTGAGAAGCTGAAATTTGTTGTGCTGTAGTGTCTCGGGAAAAAAGAAAGATGCTCTCTAGCTGTCTGAGACTGTATGTGATCAGAGCTTTTAACATAGCGTTCTTTGTATTTGGACTTGTCATCATTTGGGTATTAGTAAATACTTTCTGGCTTGGGTTTTTGTATTCAAAACCATTCCCTCATCCATTTATCTTTAATCTTCTGCTCTGTGGAATGTTCTTGTCACCAAAATACAGGGTTACAATGTGAGGAATGTTAATATCTGAATTAAATTGTCAGAGGAGGTGAACTGTTTAGTGTGACAGACTGCAACTGGGGAAATCCTCTTTGGCCATGCTCACACAACATTTTTCTATCCAGTCTTAAAAACAACAATAATTTGTGTTCAAATTAAAACAGTTACAAACTTTAAACTTGTAATAAGCTAATGTATGAATGGTATGGTATGTCTGAGTAAAATTGCACAAGAGAATTCCTTAATAATGAAATCAGTAGATGGGCAGAACATGTAAGTGGTTTCTGTGCAGAAATTTTATCCCAAAATATTCATTAGCAGTAAAAAGACCTAATTGTAAGTTTCAGATATGTATTTATAGATATCTACATACACACATACTAAAAAAACACTTTCATTTTCTGCAGTGTTATTACCACAGTTCTAAGTTAATTAGCTGTACGTTACTTACAGTAGATTTTAAGTGAGTTTCAATGGCTCTTCATTAGCTTAATCATGACACAGTCTGTGTTTTCACTGAATCTACATTTAAGAGGTGAAAATAAATTAAAATCTTTGCAGTAATAGCCCCCTTTTACGAACGGAATGAAAGTCTGGTTCTGTATAATTTACCATAATAATTTTTAAATATTTTTGTTAATATCAGTGTCATTCTTCAACTAGATTTACATTAGGCACACTGACATACATACATACATACCCACAGCCTGACATTAGACTACCTAGTGCTAGGTTTGATTTACAATATACGAGTTACTTGAAGGTTTAGGTGTAAATAATCCCTTTAAGCAGAAGTTGCTCTTACTTTTTGGTTAGTTTCACTTCATTATTTTCTGTGGTCTTAGGAGTGAAAGTCAAAAGCTCACAGATTTTCTTGTTCTCATTTCTGAGGAGCCCTGGTGATCACCAGTCTGAATTTAACCCAGTAGATGTCACTGTGAGTCCTGTTAGAAGGTGATGAGCAGTGGACAGTAGCTGAAGCAAGACTGAAATCAGCCTTGAAATAATTAAAGCCTATGAACAGACTTAGAATGGCAGGAGGACAGCAGATCCTAACAGGGTACAGATGCTAACATTGTTTAACAATATCTTGTTTACCCCTCTTAAAATTTGTGTGCATGGTTGTGGAAAGATCTATTGCAACTCTAATACCATGGATGAAAGGCAAGTGTAAGTTGTAATTGTTTAGAAGAATGCAGTGAATTGATAACATATAGACCTCACTTTCAATTTATGATCATATAATGACATGCTGAAAAATACTTCTGCCTTTCTTTCCATAGTCTACATTTTTTCTTGAGTTTGATGGAGAATATATAGAATATAGAATGGATGCTTTATTTTAACTGCTTTTATGTAAATGCTAATCCATAACTGAAGATACTTCTAGAACTTGAGGCAATAAACACTGCTTTGTATTATTCAGGTGTTAAAAGGCAATAAATGTAATAAATTTAAATTTAGATGCTAATAGATAGTGAATAGATACTTAGTAAGCTATGTCTTTAATCTGCATAAGTAGACCTAATGGCAGTCATATAGTTACCTACATAAATGCACATTTGCTTAGGAATCTGTAAAACTGAGCAGTCCGGACTTGTATTTTCAAGCCATTCTTGTCTTCCTGCCAGTGAAAGAATGAAAATGAACACTTTGCTTTTTATGTCACAATCTACTTAAATATGGTTAATTGTAACTGAATGTGACTAAGTTATAAGCTGTTGAGCTTTATCACTGGATTTGGTACAGAAATTGCTAAGTCTCTGACAGCTCCTCAGTAAGTCAGGTTGTGTGGCAATGATACTGCAACTAAAACTAAAAGCTGTAAGTTGAGGTTCTGAAGAACCTTTGTTTTAAGTACTTTGTAGTATGATGATAATTAGATGGCTGTTGCTAAAACCATGTACAGTAAGGACTCCTATAGGAAAAACTTCTAATAAAATGAAAAATACCAAAGTACATAGGGAGACATATTTCAGTTACCTAATTCATAGCATCCCAGCTGGAAAAAGCAGTATGTGGACTTACCAGCCCCAGGCACTTCACAAATGGACATATTAGGATGCTGATAATTCCAGCTAAAACTATTGTGCTAAAGAACTGGGAGCTTTTTCTTTCCTGCTCTGGGGTGCAATCTCAGTATAACAGAGCCTTGTCCAACAAGCTCAGCACCAACACCACAAACACAGTAGACGGCTGACCAACTGAGGACTGACAGCAAAATAAATGAAGGACTAAGGTGTCTTTACCTATGGTTTGTATACGCTTCACTACATAGGATTAAAAATACAGTTTTCTTAAAAATAATTGTAGCTGGCATGTGAACAAAATCCCCAGTCAAAAGTTTTGTCCATGTTTCTATTAAACCTTTCTTTCCAGCTGTTCCTAATTTCTCCAGAGTTCAGATCTGTAAAATTCACTTTCTCCTGTGAAGTCCAGGAAGAAGAAAGAGTCTTTCTGAGGGTTTAAAAGAAAAGATTGCAGCAGTTGCCGGAGGATGAGAGGCATTACCTACTCTTCCAAAAAGACTCTTTGTAAAAAATTGAGGCTGTCTTGAACAGTCTGTCTGTTAAAATGGTGAGAGTTGAGTTACAAATTCAAAAGAGAAGTAGTTTTCATAAGCCTTCACTTAATAGTGTGAAACTTTTTTCCTGTTTTCTTTTTTAAAAAAAAAACTGTGAACTTTCATGCCAGAAGCCATTTCTCCATATGTTAGGAGCCTTTAAATTTATGATACATCCTTCAGTTCGAAAATACCGCACACCGTTTTACAACCTCATGCAAAGTTAAACACAGAAGTCATTTTGTTCCCTCTGGAAATTGAGTCCGTTCTAGTTATGTGTGTGTGTGTATATATATATATCTCTATCTATCAGCTACATAAGCATATGGTTATAATTGTACACAGTTCAAGATAGGAAGTGAAGAATTAATTTTCCCCAATTAAAACTGCCAGGGAACTTTAGTAGGCAGTGTACAATTACCAGAACGGATTGGAGCCAGTACTACTTTGTTATAAAGACACTGCTTGGAAGAGTCTTCCAGCACAAGGAGTGGTCACAGCCTCAGCCCAATGTCTCCTTCAAAGGAGACCCATAACCCGGCCTGGATCTTCTACTGCTTAAAACTCCAGCATCGGGTCTTCTTGTAACTCCACAGTGATGCTTAATGGGATCACTGATTGGAAAAGCTTGGGCACCTCTTGTTTCAGCAAACATGCATGCAGGTATAAAAGCCAGAGCAAAGCATTCCTTCGTGCATTGCCAGAACAAGCAAGTCAGGAATCTTTTTTTTTTTTTTCCTCATCTGATGTTGCAAAGTGGTGTGGGAGTAAGGGAACCACATTCATCGCTGTCACCTCGCCTACACTGCAGGCTCTGGCTCCAGGTAACCACACTCAAATAGAAGCTGGCAAATGCACAAAGGGTGGAGGTAAACAGGGAAACAATAGAGGGAAATTATATGCCATGGAGTCCTGCATGTAAGGAATCTGTGTTCCACACACAGTTTCCCTTTGTCTTTCCATGGCTTTATTGTAGAAAGCTGGGATGTATGCAGAAAATTCCTACATAAACAGCATTTGCTAGTAAATCCCGTAGCATTTTTAAGCGTTGATTTGAAAGAAGGTAGTTTCTTGTTGTAAATCAGGGCATTGTTTGCACATATGTTTTCTTTGCTTTACAAATGTGACAAGTCAGTCTAATCACTTCAGGTAGTTTTCTTGCCAGTAGAAACAATCATTTGTGATTGACATCAGCTTTCATAGAAAATGTGATTCATGTGGAGAGAGGGAGAAAAGAGACAAAAATAAGTAGGATTTCATAGAGGATACTTATGTGATGTTGGTAAAGAGACTGAATTTAAGAGGGAGTCCAGAGTAAATTCCAAGACTTTGCAATGCTCCCTGCATTATTTAAAGAGTTGCAGGAAACCTGTGGGTCACCCTTTAGATGTGACACAGTCTTCAGTATCTGTTACAGAGGCATTGAGGGGATCACAGAATTACAGAATATTCTGAGTTGGAAGTGACCCACAAGGATCATTCAAGTCCAACTCTTAGCCCTGCACAACACCATCCCCAAGAGTCTTACCATGTGCCTGAGAGCATTGTCCAAATGCTTCTTGAACTCTGTCAGGCTTGGTGCTGTGATCACTGCCCTGGGGACCCTGTTCCAGTGCCCAACCATGCTCTGCGTAAAGAACCTTTTCCTAATACTCAACCTAAACCTCCCCTCACACAACTTCAGGCCATTCGTCCATGTCCTGTCACTGGTCACCACAGGGAAGAGCTCAGTGCCTGCCCCTCCTCTTCCCCTCACGAGGAAGCTGTAACTGCAATCAGGTCTCCCCTCAGTCTCCTCTTCTCCAGCCTGAACAGACCAAGTGACCTCAGCAGCTCCTCTAATGGCTTCCCTTCAAGGCCCTTCGCCATCTTTGTTGCCCTCCTTTGGGCACTCCCTAATAGCCTAATGGCTTTCTCATATTGTGGCACCCAAAACTGCCTCCAGCACTCGAGGTGAGGCTGCCCCTCTGCTGTCTCTCTGCTGCAGAGCAGAGTGGGACAATCCCCTCCCTTGTTAATGGCTTTCTCATATTGTGGCACCCAAAACTTCCTCCAGCACTCGAGGTGAGGCTGCCCCTCTGCTGTCTCTCTGCTGCAGAGCAGAGTGGGACAATCCCCTCCCTTGCCTGGCTGGTGATGCTGTGCCTGATGCCCCCCAGGACACGGCTGCCCCTCCTGGCTGCCAGGGCACTGCTGGCTCATGTTCAATTTGCCGTCAACCAGGACCCCCATGTCCCTGTCCATGGGGCTGCTCTCCAACCTCTCATTCCCCAGTCTGTCCGTACATCAGGGTTGTCCTGTCCCAGGTGCAGAATCCAGCACTTTCCCTTGTTGATCTTTCCTGTTGGTGATTGCCCATCTCTAGTTTGTCAAAGTCTCTCAGCAGGGCCTCTCTGCCTTCAAGGGAGTCAAGAGCTCCTCCCAGTTTTGTATCTTCTGTGAACTTGCTCAGTGTCCCTTCCAGTCCTGCGTCCAAGTCATTTAAGAAGATGCTGAAGAGCGCAGGGCTGAGGATGGAGCCCTGTGGAACCCCACTAGTGACAGGTCACCAGTCTGACATCACCCCATTCACTGTAACCCTTTGTGCCCGACCCGTGAGCCATTTGTTCACCCACCACATGGTGTGTTGTTTATCCAGCTGTGTGCTGGACAGTTTGTCCAGAAGGATCCCATGAGAGACACTGTCAAAAGCTTTACTGAAATCCAGAAAGGCTACATCAACTGGCTTCCCTTGGTCAGCTGGGTGGGTTACCTTATCATACAAGGAAATCAGGTTTGATAAGCAGGACTTTCCCCTCATGAAGCCACGCCGGCTGTGACCGATGGCTGTGTTGTCCACCAGGTGTTTTTGAATACCTCCCAGAATAATCCTCTCCATAACTTTACTAGGCACAGAAATGAGACTGACTGGTCTGTAGTTTCTGGGGTCCACTTTCATGTCCTTGAAAACTAGGACAACATTAGCCACCTTCCAGTCAGCTAGGACCTCTCCAGATTCCCAAGACTGCTCAAAAATCATAGAGAGAGGCCTTGTGATCACATCAGCAGCTCTTTAAGTATTCTCAGATGAATCCCATCTGACCCCATAGACTTCAGGGATCCAGCTGGAGCAGCAGTTCCCACACAACTTCAGAGTCAACTGGGAGTTTATCATTCTCACAGTCATGGTCCTCCAGCTCAGGGCACTGGGACCCTCCTAGCTTGTAATTTGTATTGAAGACAGAGGTAGTTGTTTCCATTCAGAAATCAAACATATGTAGATGTTCTAACATTTTAGATATGTTTTCTTTGCAAGTTACTGATGAAGAAACACTGTTCATGTGAATAATAGAAATGACAGAATTATAGAGAAAAAAATACCAAAAACATTTAGTCAGTCCACGTGTTATTGTTAATAATATCTTTAACAATCCTATTTGCCATAATTTTGGAACAGAAGTTAATGAATAAATTTTTCCACTAAAATGTATTTTCTATTTTGAACAGCTTTGCCTGTGGATAAGAATTATAAATTAAGACTATTTAAAATTCTGATAAATATTTTTGTTAGGATCATTCCAGTGACCTGGAGGATTTGGGGTATTTTTAATATGTCTGACATATTCACATCTGCTATAGTAAATGTAGGAAATCTAGTTCCCGTATTTAGGTAATGTACAAATTACTGTGTAGGCAAAGAAGGGAAAAGTCATTACAGAGGGATTTTTTTAAAGAAGCTATTAGTTCCTAATTGTATCGCTCATCTGAAACCATAAAGGCTTATGATGATGGGTAACTTACTGAGAGGTAGCTCAATTAAACCCATTTATTTTATCTGGAGTTCAAGGTGCTTGTTTTGGTTTTGGTAACATAGCAGCCTAAAGTATAGGCAGTATATTCAAATTCTTTTAAGGGTCTGATTTTTTTCAGAATTGTCCATTTTGATGGTAAGTTCCTGTGTAGATTTCCCTAGAACAGCATCTCTGAGCTTTTATCTAACCAGACATCACTGGTTTTACAGAGCCAAATGATTTTTATGCTGATATGTTTTTTTGGACGGCTCAAGAGACAGACCTTTAATCAAATACAAAATATGAATGTATTCAAAGCATTTTGTCTTTTATAAAATATGATCCCAGACAGCCTGGCTTGGAATCAGACACAGCAGATGGGATTTTTTTGTCTCTTTACTAAAGACGACTCTTTCTTTCCAAGTTAGATACAAAAGAAGGTGAAAAGCTATAGTAGAACTGTATTTTGTAGAGAAATTTACCCCTAGACAGCAGTTTGGCTTTAAGACTTGACGTCAGGAGGGCTTCTTTACACAAACAAAGATTCATAGGTAAGTTTTGATACAAAGAGGGCTTTCTTGGCTCCTAGGACATCTTGGGTGATTTTTGAATAAACCTTTCCAAACATTTGTGAAGTGAAGAAATCTGGTAAGGTCTAATTTTGGTCTCTTTTGCCTGTTAACGAGACAGATTCTTGACTAACAGCCTCCAGTCTTTCTGTTTGCATCCTTCAAAAACCTTTGCAGCCATGATTCATATTAGGTACAAGGACACCCACTTATGAGTCAGAACCAGCCAGAGAATATCCCACTGCTAAGGTTGACAGGCCAGCTCCACATGTCAGCACTGGGAATCTAATGAACCAGGAATCTGCTCACTGCTCCCCAGAGGAAGAGTGAAGGGTGACTTTGAGCAAATGGTTACAAATGGCATGGAAGAAAACGGCCAAATCCAGAAGGTTAAAAACAACACGGAAACAGAAGATGAAAGATTATGTAGCTGTATAGTAAAATATGTAAGCTGGAAAATAAAAATTAAATCTTCCCTGTTGCTTTGATGCAGTGGGGTATGACTGGAAAATACATATGCCATGTGGTTTTTTGGTGTTTTTAGTTGTTCTCTCCTGCTTCCTTCTCAGTCTAGGGCCTTCATTTTCTTGCCTTCTACTTCCCACTTCTGCAGGTGAGAAGCAAAGATTTGGCTATGACCGGTCAGGATATGACGTGGAGGAGTCTGATGGTGGAGATGAAGATGAAAATGACAATGAGGATGATGATGAGGACAGCCAGGCTGAGTCGGTGCTATCCACAACGCCCTCGGTGACGGCCAGCCCCCAGCACCACCCCTCTCGCCACAGCCTGCAGGATGCCGCCAGCACCGACGACGACATCAGGCTTCCAGACTGCTTTACTGGGGCTCACACGGACTCCATGGATGGTCTCCCAAAAGCTCTGCTGACCAAGATGACTGTCCTTAGCACAGTGCAGTCAGTCAGCAGGACCTCCAGGTCGCCAGTAGAATCCACCCATCAGGAAGCACATGAGGACAAAGCCCAGGAGAGAGGAGTGGGTCCCTGCGGTGCCGGTGCAGCACTGACAGACATCGCTCCTGCATCTCCAGGTCGCCAGATGTCTGTGGATTACCCTGGTCCAGAAGCAGCCTTGGGCCACTCCTTAATATCAACTGCAGCTCTTACAAAGGTAGGAGTATTTAACTCCAGGGAGAGAGTGGTATTTTAAGTCCTCCTTCCAAAAAGATCTTTTTGGAGATTTTTCAGACATTAAAGTATTTGCCTTTCCCTTTATTCTTAGAATTCTTGGTGATGAGTCTTTCAGAAGAGTTAAAATTACTCAAGGCACAAATATGTAGGACTCTAGAAACAAGGATGTAGTAGAAGCATTGCTTTTCAAATTCTTTAATTTGATTGTATTCTTCCTGAATGGATTAATTTGTATAATGGTTATTTCAGCTGATGTTTGGAGCTGGTAGATTGTATTACAAATCAGAAGGAAATAACAAATATGTGGAATGAACATATGGTGGTGGTCATCAGAGGAAAGTGAGAGAATTCAGCAATCATTTCACTCTGAAATATGATGATACAATCATTGGTAATTCCAAAGGGAAATTAATCTAGTCCCAAAGTGTTTTGCCTTATCACTAAAAAAAATGGTGCAATTGCTTATCTATCCTCCAAATGTGCTTAATAGTAGAATTAGAAAGAGCACCAGATGTTCAAGGAGACTGGGAGATTGCCCTTGCACAATAACGAAAGGAGAGATGAACATGGGACTGAGACCTGAGTTCCCAGTGCTCTCAGCTTTTCTCCAAGCTGAAAGAAGATTTTAATCAGAAAAGGAGGAATTTTGCCCATGCACATGCTAGACACCCGGCTTTTCAAAGCGGTGTGCAGAAAGGTGAGATCAGTCTGTGTACAGGGCTGTGGGAGCGTTCAGTAATTTTGGCAACTGTTCTCTTTTAAAATTGTGCCCAAGAAATCACAGAGGGAAGCAGCAGGTGTTGAGCCCTTTTCTGTTCATTAAAGCGGTGGCTTTAATGGACTGTGATGGGGACAGTACAAGTCCCTTACCTAGCTGACCCTAAAGATATCTTTTGGTAGTTTTGAATTCTTACTACAGACCATGAAGGCATTCGTGCTTTTCAGAATATTGCTCAGAAAAATAAAATGCAGAATAGTTTAATTAAAGGTGTAATCAGAGCACTGCCTTCTCCATGATGAGTACAATATTTAGAAATACTACATTGTACCATATAATCATTGTGGTTGGAAAAAAATCTTGAGATCAAGTCCAAGCGTAAACCTAACTTCGCGTGCAGTTATAGAAAAAAAGTAGCAGATAATTTTCAAAAGCATAAATAGAAAAAATTTCAGTCTGTTTTAAGTACTTAGTGGCTTGGTTTTTTCTTTGAAAATTTATACTACTGGATTTATTTTTTTGCGAAGTTTAAGGTAGCAAACTGTTGACAAGGAGAAACAGTAAAAATTATTGCTGCATTGCATTGTTTGACACAGGCTCAACCGTGTTTGTAAGAACTGTGAGTTCATGTGGCAAATGGAAATTGGAGCGAGTTTGTAGTGTGACAGAGAATAAAATGATCTCTGATCACTGTATATACCTGCCATAAAATGGGTAGGGTGTTCCTATTTGGAGTTTAGGTTCCATTGTTGCCAATGGATACCAGAAGGACATTTGACTGAGTTTACTCCCTCATTAAATAGAACCACTGAAGCCTTAAGTAAATATTCACGCAATTAAAAATGTTGAACGGTGTTCATTTATATAGCTTTAATAATTGTCTACATTAATACATTTTTCAAAAAAAAGAAGGGACATAAGTAGTACAAGGCAGTAATTCCTTTCCAGATTTTCTTTTCCTTTCCCAGACCAAAAGAAGCATCAGCCTTGTGTCTCCAGTGGTTAATCTACAGTCCGTTCCTATTGTGAATGGCTGTGGATCCCAGTTCTTGCAATCAAGCCAAGGAGTCAACATAGCTCAGGAAGGCTGTTGTACGTTCCTTCGAAAGCACCCATACCAGTTTATCAGGATTTCTTGTGAGGTGTCAGTTCTGAGAAAGATGTTGGCTTCTTTCTCACACCCATCTTCTCATTTAGACAGGTCGGCACTGCATAGCCAGTTAATCATATTCTCCCTTTGCCAATACATTTTCTACCAGCAGATTTCCAAAGCATTTTTTTCTGTTTTTCAGTTTTGTGCCTGCTCTAGAGAATTTTTGAGAGTTAGGACTGTATAAACTAAGTAAGGTTGCACCAGTACGTGTGTGATGAAAATGCCTAAAACGAGAGAGAGAGATCGCAATTGCACTTTCAGACTACTCGTTCTAGGAGGTTCTAGGAAAGGAGTTGCAAGCCTTGGTCAGTAACAGGCTGTAGGAGAAGAAAAGGGAGGATAGAAATAGGATTGTAAGTCCAGGTGTGTGCACCGAATAAATCACGGTGAGCTGAGGCAGCAATAGGATGTGGATCCCACGTCTCACTCCAGTATCCAGCCGTCACCTCCACCTCTGCAGGAGCTGTAGTTGTCAGCCATCTCTTGTCACTGCGTACCCTGTCTGCCACATTAGAAGCACCTATGACAAATGTGCCATGATGCTGCCTCTGCCTGCCAGAGGCTGTAATGCCTTCAGGAGAGGAACTTGGTGCATCAAAAATGCCAGCTTATGCTTATTTAACCTTCGTGCCTGAGGCAATTTCCACATAGAACAGTTCTCCAAAGCATTCTCGCCACTTAAAGCACACATGCAAAAGATATTCAGCAATGTTTTTGAGCATTAGTGTTTGAGAGAAATTAAGCAAGGGTAATTAGGAGAAGAAAATTCAATTAGTGGGTGAGGAAGGAGTTGGAAAAAGAAAGGAAGGAAATCAGTTCATTGTTCAAGCTGAGCACTATATACTACAAACCATTTTGTTGTTGTTCTTTCTTAAAAAGGGGCATGGGAAGCACTCCCAGCTCCCTTGTGTTTTCGTGCCACTGAAGGGCAGCCGTGGCTGCCACATTAACACGCCTGTGTTGTTCTCTCCCAGAGCACGCCCTCCATCAGCTCCCCATCCTCGCCAGCAGACCACAGCATGCAGACGACAGCGCCGTCACCCTACACTGAAACACAGGAGCGGCTGCCGAGCCGAGGGCTGCACAGACTCACCTCTTCAGCCACCTGCCCCTGCACTCACAGCGGCAAGCCAAGGCTCCCTATGGCATGGTGCCGGTCGGGGGCATCCAGGTGGTCCCTGCCGGCCTGGCCACCTACTCCACCTTTGTTCCCATCCAGGCAGGGCCAGTGCAGCTCACTATCCCAGCTGTGAGCGTGATTCACAGAACTACCAGCGCCCTTGGTGAGACAGGTGGCACGGCTGCTGGCACCACCGCAAATCCCGTGGGAGTCGCCGAGGTGAACAGCGTGGTGCCATGCATTCCCATCGGCCAGGTGAGCGTGCCGGGCATTCAGGGGCTTGGCACACCCAACCTGCAGCCTCTGCCACCGCTGGGCATGGAGACAGTGAACATCCTGGGCCTGGCAAACACCAACATCGCCCCGCAGATTCGCCCTCCAGGAATTACCCTCAACGCCGTGGGCCTCCAGGTGCTGACAGCTGGTGCGGCCCCGCAGGGCACCCCCAGCCCGCAGGGACACCTTCCTGGGCTGCAGATCCTCAACATCGCCCTGCCAACCCTCATCCCCTCCGTCAGCCCCGCCAGCACCGAGGGGCACGGAGCCTCCGAGGCACCCGCCGCAGGCTCCAAAACAC
>NW_008237353.1:711656-723435 GCF_000691975.1 Corvus brachyrhynchos
ACAGTGGGAAGAGCCATCCCGAGCCCACCCCGCTGACCAACCCCATTGGCCCGGGGAAAGCTGATCCTGAAAAGACTGACCTCGCAAACCCCAGCAAGCCAAAGCGTGACCTCCCTGCTCTCCAAGTGAAGAGGGCTGCCCCGGCAGAGCCCCGCTCCAAGGTGAATCCCAACACGTTAACCAAGTCCCCAGTCCACCGAACTGTCACCCCGGACAGACAGGTACCCAGGCCAGCCGCCCCCCCCCGGCGGCAAAACACGGTGCAGTTTAGCGATGGCAGCAGTGACGATGAGGATAGACTTGTAATAGCAACCTAGTTTTTGTTTTTCATTGTGTTCTTATTTTTAGGGTTTTTTGGGTTTTTTTTAATAACACTTGCAGGTTTCTTTGCAAACCTTCCTTTCCTTAAAGCACATTTTTCTGACACAAACCCATTACTAATCTTCGTGCAATCATGAACTCTTGACCAATAATTGTTGTTTCTTGTCAGCTCCAGCCATTTTTGTACATGTTGTATAGACGATTGTGCCTTTTGGAGTTTTATGTTTAGAAACCTGTACAGATTGTTGAATAAATATATATAAAATATATATATATAAAATATGTATATTAAAACCAGGTAGTTGCTTGTGTTTAGTAAGTAAACATCCTATGTCAGATAAATAAAGGATTAAATTATATGTTGCACTGTTAAATGTAAATTTTTATGGCTGTGGGACAAAGTTTCTGTGTACAGATCTAGTATGTAAAACTCCATATTTATTGTATCCATATTAGTCTTGGAAAAGGGTCTGTCCATCTTTCTTGTGTAAGACGGTAGCTTTACACTTCAAAGAGAAATACAGTATCTGTGTTACAAAATATTACAGTAAAATTTTGTTTACTGACTTTACCATTGCTTATGTTGTGCCTTCTTGATGCAGCCCGGTAGTTGGAGAGGTGCTTAACTCATTCCTTTCAGTGCCCTTCCAGCTGGTTCAGCTTGAAAGGATCTGGTGGTGGTAAAAGCCCCTGTGGTTTCACCTGCCATGGGAGAGAGAGCAACTCATCAGGCTTTACTTGGAGAAAAATGTTCCATTTCTAAACATCTGGCAATTGCAGAGTGGGGAGGGAGTCCCTCAGCTTTCCATAGAGCAAGCATCCATCCACCTTGTGGTTTTTTCCTAACTAAAATTTGAAGACTTGCCTGGGGGAAAATGGCAAAAGGGTCAAGATGAAATATTTTTTTTTTGTAATCTTGAACTATAAAACCACTTTTTACTGACATTAAAATGTTGTTACACAAGAAAGGAATAATTCTTTGTGTGTTAATTGCAAAATCTGCCATACAGTTGGTGAAAAGGCCACTGCTGTAATGAGGGTTTGGCATTACTGATTACCATCAACCTCTTACAAGACTGTGTTTCAGGTGATCTTCATTTACAGGTAGACAAAGCCATTTTCTCCCTAAATACAACTGTGTGTTACTCATGCAGAGAAAGAAAAAGGGACTAGAAGTCTGACACACACAGCTAATATGGCTGTTTTAACAACAAACCTGTCACTGTGGGCATACAAAGAATGGATGGATCCTGGCATAATGAAATTTACCATTCCTCTGTTTGCACATAGTGAAAACAATGTAGAATTATCACTGGATTGTTGAGGTGTTCCAATTATGGCAGGAGACACTTCTGACAATTTACAGGGCTACACATTCCTAGAAGTTTCAAATTGACATGGGATTCATGCTGTAATTTTTAAGTAGAGTTGGTTTCCTGCTGTGTCCTTTTATCACATTGTTACAGAAGTTTTTATAACCCCTTTAATAACAAAATTCCAGTAGGAAACTGGAAGTTGTAAATTAAAAGCATGATCACCTTTATGGAATTAACAAGGATGAGCACATATAAAACAACTGGAAGAAAAGGATGGGAAGCAAATCTGGAAAAAAAAAGGGAGTGAACTTGAATGTGAGCTGGGCTGCATTGTTCACAGATTAACTCCTGTATCCATCTCAAGGAAGTAATTCATACCTTACACTGCTCATATTCAAGAGCAGCACTATCCTAGATCCATTTTTAACTTTACACTGGCTTTTGAACTGTACTTACATTGTGCTCATTACATTGTTCCATTACAGTGTGTTGTAAAACTGTAGGCGATGTTGAATGAGCTTTATTAACTTTCAGAAAGAGCGTTTCAGTACCAGAAAGTCATTTCTATTACTTGTGATTATCAGGCAATTGTAGTAATCCTGCAATTAGAAACACACACAGTAGGAAGGAGAAATTACTCCCATCTGACATGAATGTGCAGAGCCTCGCTGAGGGCCTGAGCACCCGAACCACCAAGCACTCTCAACTCACATTGAACCTAATGAGAGTTAAGAGTCCTCAGCTCCCCGCAGTGCCGGACTTCAAATTTGTGAGTGTCTTTTGTGCAACCCCTGTGTGAAGTGTCACTGTGTGTTTGTATGTTCTTTTTATAAGCGTGGTGTCAATGTGTCTTGTATCATTATCATTTATATCTATGTGAGATTACCCCAACCAGCCAAAGGTAGAACTGAAACATTGCTGTGTTACATGTGCTTTGAGAGCCTGAAGCTTTTTCGAGTAGAATCAGGTGATGGTTTGCAGTTAATGAACTTGGGAAATTTTGCATTAGTTTTAGCTCCTTTGAAATGGACACCTAACAGTAAAATAGAACTATGATAATTAATTTGAGCATATTTGTCTAAAGCGTGACCAAAAAAAGATGACAGAATCAGATAGCTTTACAGCAAAATAAAACTATCTCCGGAATTTTGAATGCCATCACAACTTACCACCATTTCTCTGATTTTTATAAGGCAGCAGTAGGTAAGAAATTGCTGTTGCACATGCCCCTAAGTCCTGATTTTACTAAACTCCAGAGATTTACTGTATACACATCTTAAATACATACTTGAGGAGCAATTTGTTGTGCTCTCATATTCTGTTCAGGATTAATTCCAGGAAGTCTCCAATTTAACAGAAAATTCAGCTTGGTGAATTGGGTGATCTACATCTGTCTTTTCTATTCTAGGTGTTTTGAAGACATCAAGGGCAAGAGATGGAAGCATATCTTGAAGAGTAAGAATGACATGAGAACAGATATGTCATAAAGAGGAATGTTAAGACATATCATTTGGGTAAGTTCATATCAGGACAGTAGGGAGAAAGGACCAAGAGAATGGGCACTGATTCAGCCATAAGGCCCAGAAGATGGGAGTTGCTTCTGGGAATGTAAAGCTGCAGGTCAAGAGATCTGAGGACAGATACTGAATCATCACTTACCCAGGCAAAGCAGATAAGCCACATTTGAGGCAGGAACTCTACTATTGGCAGGTAGTTGCAGATATATATAATGTTCAAACCAAGGTTGGAGGAAATCACAGTTTTCTAGAAGACTGTGGTCCTGAATATTACACTGTTTCCCTTCCCTCTAGGATGTTTCCAAATGGATATTCCTTGAGGTGCCTCTACAGCTTGAGCAACAGGAACAAGGAAGAAAGACCTGAGAGAAAGTTAAACTCTGTACCTCTCGTCTGTTAGTGCTTGTAACCAACATCTATATACGTGTCAGCACACAGGGGTGTCCTGCATCAGCACAAGCCTGTGACCACTGCATTAGCAATTACATTTTCATTCTGAATTAATTCCTTTTGTTTTAAATTATATTGTATCTTTATTGTCTTGTCTAGAGTCATGAGTGATTGGGAAATCACATTCCCCCTGCCACAAGGATCCTTCTGTTCAAAGCAGTAGCAAACACCTCAGAGACCTGCCAGTGCAGCATTAGGCTGCTCTTCAGATGGTGTGAATTATCACAGCTGAATTGGAGTAAATAACACTGGGCTGTTTACTCAGGGATCAATTTTTAACAAATCTGTCAGACACCCTCTGGCAAATCCAGCACAGCTGTTTAAACGTTAAAAGGCCAGAACAAGTGTTGCTTTTCAGTGTATCCAGGCACACTCTGGCATCTTCTCGCAACCTATTCCCATCAGGAGGGTGCAAGCAGGTGCCAGCTAAAGGCTGGCTACAAATACAGCCAGAGCACAGACATGGCATGGTCAGCTTCTGTGCGACCCGTGCAGATGCTTCCCTGTGATCTGCCAAAAGCGCTCACTAGAAAAAGAAACGACCAGTGGCCTGTGGCTCTTTCAGCTCAGGCCTCACTTGGTTCCTCATTGCATGATGTTTGCTGGGGATGTGGGTACCTGATTTTGGAGGCAGTGTGTCCATATAATAATAAAAATGGCTTTGGAACATGAACTCTATTAAATGTGTCTGTGTTTCCTGTTGGGGCTTTAATAAGCTACAGCATGGCCTACCTGTCACTTCTTAGGTCAAGAAATAAACGAGAGACAGACACATTCAATGTACCTGGCCTCAGATCTCTTGACTGTAGCATTACATCCCCAGATGCAACTCCCAGCTTCTGGACCACAGCTGAAATAAAGCTAACTTCATAGGTCCAGGGGTGCTCTGCCCTGCACTGGTTACTGCTGCTGTGCACACTTTTGTGCCTTTCTTTCTGAGCTTCAGATTGCTGTAAATTGTGCCCTGAGGCTAGAGCAGCCCACAGTTGCTCCATATCAGCCAGTCCCCTGCCAGAAAGTCTGATAGCAGTGTTTTGCTTACAAATTCAAGTGCCCATCACATGCATTTCATCTCAGATAACCTACGTAGGCTGAACACAGTATGGCCCACCTCTAAGCCACAGATGTACCATGAAACAAAGACATACCATGCTTTACACTTAGCTAAACATTCTGTATGGTTTCTTAACAGATTTATCTCACCTTGAGTTTACTGACATGTGGTTAAGCAGAATATAAAATTAATTTATCACTATATAACTTACCCCAGAAGTCCTCATTTTTTGCAAGATAATCCTCACTAAGCTTTCATAAACACTGTAGTTTAAACCTGTAAACTGCCCTTCAAATGTGTTTAACATTGGGACAGTTTCATGAAAACAAAATTTAAAATCCTCAGTTTTATCACAAGTGACTTGCCAAGAGCCATGGAAACCAAACAATCCACAATTGAGAGTACTCACTCAAGATACCTTCAGCTGACTTATCTGATGGGCCACTGCTTCATTTCCTATGGAAAGTTCCTCTGAGACCAGTATGACCATCCCATAGTAGGGAATCCTTTCCTTGCTTTCCTGGTTTTTAATACAAACCATGTCACCCATCTTAGGTGACTTCTGGCCAGTCTCTAATTGTTACATTATGAATGACTAAAAAAAAAAACATGGCTAGAATTGTCTTCCCATGTCTTAGGGAAATTTCCTTTCCCTGTAAGTAGTCTCAGCACTTACAGATGGTCTTTAAATGATACACCAAAGACTTAACACCATCTCTGGCTTACATCTTTGAGGATGAGACCACTGTCTTAGATCTAGACACTGGACTGCTGATTCTGTTACTGACTTTAGATGAAAACAAGCTACTTTAAAGTACTTCAAATTGATTATTAAGTAATTTTATGTGGAATGTCCGTGGGTGGATAAGCATACAGCAACAAGGGTGTAACAGCCCGTAATGCATTGATTTGATGTTCATGTTTTGTTCCAGGAATGTTAAAAAAAAAAAAAGGTGGTGTTGCCATTTATATTTGTTTGTACATTTCTCCTCTTTATACTGAACAGACTATTCAAAATGTTAGGAGGTGACTGGTGATTTTCAGATATTCCATGAGATCTAAGGAAACCATGCTAGCTGAAAGATGGCAAGGCTTTACATTCCTATGGTTCAGTCATGGAAACAAAACTTAGAGTTCTAAGATGAGTCAATTATCTAGGCATGCTTAGTTTTCTTTGGTAATTGCAGGCTTGTTTTCCCCAATAAGGTCAAATGTTAAGGCTTGTTTGGTTTTGTGGCTGTGCTCTTTAGTGTATTTGAAATCCATTACCATGCGTGAGGCATTTGTGCTGGAAACAGGCCAGCTGAAGGCTGTTTGTAAAGTCAAATGCCCCCAGCATTTCCTCTTTTTGTTGAGTTTAGGCAGTTACAACATCCTTTTGGGCTTCAGAAGTTCCATTTTCAGGTTATTCAGGTCTAAAGTGTTTTGGTGTTGGTACCTAAACACCCCAGAGTTGGATTCCTCCTTCTGAGAAGGACAGCATTTGACACAGGTGACAGTTCCATGTTGTATAATGAGTAATAAGCTCTTGGTTGAAATCACTGACCCCTAGGAGCCGTTCGCCACCCCGTCATCTTCCTGCTCCAGTGGCAGACATGGAAGTGAGTTCAGAGCCCACTTGTTGGCACAGGACTCATCCCCATTGTAGCCCCTCTTTCATGAAGGGCTTTTCACGGAGTGCCTGTGGAACGCAGGAGTGATCCCTGGACGTAAACATGCAGTGAGAGACACAGTGTGGAGGGAGCATCACTGAGAACATCCACCCACCTCCCAGGAGCACAGGGACAAGGTGCACCAATAGGGATTTTGCTCAGTGCTGGGCCTCACACAGGTGCAAATTTTTAAAAAGGAGTTTGTCATCGTTGCAGGGCGGTTAGAATAGATGACCTTTAAAAGATCCCTTCCAGCTCAAACATGATTCTATGAACAGCACCTACCCAGACCTGAGACACCTGAGTAGAAAGCCATCATCTTGACACTTAGCCTTTCCCATCCCTTATGATCAAAGCAGATCAAGTCAAAATGAAGAATTAAAAGGCATCTTTTGACAAAAATTTTTGACAAATCAGAAGGAATTTTGACAAGAAGCCAAAATTCCCTGTTTGAACAGAAAATTACTACAGCTTCTGATTCTGGTAATCCTCAAACATTCCCCAGCGAGCAGCTGCCCTTCTGGCACCCAGCTCTTCTGCACAGGATCTAACAAGGTAGTATCTTTCAGGAATACTATGTCCAGAGTGACCGTATCCTTTGTAACCCAATCACAAGGGCTTCATCCTGAACACGAGCATGAGGAGGAGGAGGAGATGGTGATGCCCATTTCTTGTACACTCAGCTACCGACACTGCAGTGGTGGCAGTCTCTGCCACTCAGCCCAAGAGGTGCCAGGGAAGGTTCAGTCACCATCCTCTAGTGCTGCACCAGCTCCCTCCTCATCAGCCAGAGACTACACAACAAGGGAGGCAATGTCCCTCAGCTCCCTGGGTGAGAGGTCACCTCCATTAGTTACACCTCCTTCCCAGGAGGCTGCTCCAAGCTCCTGTGCTCTGGCCAGGCACTTGCTGGCAGAAACAAGGCCAGGAGAGAAGAGAGAGGGAAAGATAAACCAAGCTGCAAGACAGAGCAAGCCAGGGAGAGCACGGCATTTTAACCAGGCTGTTGGGCTGTTTGGGCACGGGAAGGCAGCTCTTGTATTTCAGACCTGTTACCCAGTGTTAGGTGTGTCCCTGGTTTGCAAAAACAGTCTAGGTGCCAGAACAGAAGCAAATGTTGAAACAGTGCCTCTTTGCAAAACAGAAGTCATGTTTTCATCTGGACACCAGACAGTTTTGCTCCACCAAAAAATCAAGTGGGTGGTGCAGAAATCATTTTTGGCACTTACGGGTTTAAATTTTGTTTCCCTCTTTGTTTATTCCCATACCTATAATGATCCATGATGCTTTTCTTATTTACAGTGTTTCAGAGCAAGAGCTCACACTGCTAATGCTGATTAATTCTGCTGGACTGGGCAACTGGCTCCCCTGTGGATATCCTGTTTTCATAACTCCTTGAGACATCCTCCAACTCGATCAAAGATCCCGAATGTATTAGATATGAAGACATCAGACAGCTCAAACAGATTAGAAAAGACACACACAAAGAAATGTGTCCCAGCTTCTCCCTCCTGTCCTGTAGAAAACTGGCATGGTGAACACAAACCTAAGCACTTGTCATAAAAAGTAGGACAAAAAGAAGAAAATGGAGAGAGACTTTGGGAATGTAGTTTACCCAGAGACTTCTGCAAATTGTCCTTTCTAAGTATTTGCACTTTTGTACTTACTTAGTTCTCCCTTGCAGTTGGGAACTCCTCAGGCTAGATCCTCATCTGATGAAAAATGACATCTGTGAGCTTCAGCAAGACCTGCACCAACTGCATCAGTGGAGGACTTGGGACTACCCCTTTAAGCACTGAGCCTTGCCTACAAACACAAAAATTAAAGGAACATGAAAACCTGTGGTCTGTTTTTTCAAGTTTATGTAGTCTGTTGCATCCTCCATGGTTTTATTCAATTTTCCATTTAGCTACATGAACAACTGAAAGGGTCCTGTACCAGTGAAATGTCAAAACCTGAGGTCATGAGGTCAAACTAGGTTATCTTAATAGTCTCTTCTCCCCTTGCAATCTTTGCACACAGGTTTTATCTGATGAAAGAGTTAAAGTCTTTATTTCAGCAACGTTTGATCTTGAAGATTACACAAATAATTAGTCTTTTAAGCTTCTGAGCTTTTTTTAAAATAGAATTTTAAACTGTCCTTTTAATGGACGCCTTTTAATCCTTATGTTTAAGAGTAAGAGC
This sequence comes from Corvus brachyrhynchos, assembly GCF_000691975.1. Taxonomy (NCBI): domain Eukaryota; kingdom Metazoa; phylum Chordata; class Aves; order Passeriformes; family Corvidae; genus Corvus; species Corvus brachyrhynchos. Next base: position 720,151 of record NW_008237353.1, read on the forward strand.
CATGCTTGATCTACGACGACAGACAATGTGTTTGGATAGTCAGAAGGCCATTTTTATGGGAACATTTAAACAATACATTGTGTTTTTTCAGGAAGCTCTTCCTCCAATCAGTGGAATGAGCTGACTGAGGCACCAGAGGACAGTCCTTTTGCTGTCATTAAGCTGATGTAAAAGGAAGATGGGATGTGCTGCTCTTATATCTTAGACTGAACTGTGCCAGGTTTATTTTTAGTCCTGGACTTCTAATTCTTCTAGTATCCTTCTGCACTTGGAGGGCAAAATAAACCGTTTTAACCTTAGGCACTGTGAATACTCACTTGAAGGCAGTGGAGGAAAGAACATCCATCAGGAATACACTCTGCAAACACTCAGCAAAATCATTAGATCTGCATATTCTTAATCAATGATTAAATTTGCAAAAAATGATTAAATTGGCAAAATAAAGGGTGATGGTTTTTATCCAGACTATAGTTTGTCCAAGTCCCTGGGTGGGATTCAGCTGTTTGAGGAAAAATGTCCTCAGGGTCTGGTACTGAGTTGTTCTTTGCCTCCAAAAAAAAACCTCCATTGTGGGAGCATCAGCATATAGCAGGGTTGTGAGAGGCATGTGAATTGAGCCCAAAGTTTGCCCCTTGATGCAGCTTGGGCAGCCGTCAGGGCCACTGCAACCATGCAGCAGAGGTGGGACTGGGTTTGAAGGAACAGTGGCCAAATGACATGAAAAATATTAACCTTCAGCATAGAAACAGAAACCTCACTGCCCATTCCTGAGGACAAATGGATAATCTTTTTTATTTTCAGTATCAGTGGAATTTCTGTTGTTTTTGTGACCTTCCCCTTTTAATTGGACCAGTGTATGTAATACACATGTACTTAGAAATGCACTGGAAATAATGATGGATGGCATAGTTTTCCAGCATTTGAAAGAGGAGGGGGGCAATTGCTGGTATGTCCAATCTGGAAAGCAGTAGGAATACCACAGCATATGCTTGAAACTTTGCTGAGCATGTAGGTCATTATACCAGATGCTTCACCTCCCCCAGATTCCTCCCTGTCAGTTCATCCAGGGCAGTGATGAAGGAGCTAGGGACTGCTGGCTTTTTATCCAGTGCTACCTTGTTCCTCAAAAGGGTTCAGACTCTCCCTTCCTCCTACAAGGGACTACTTACTTAGCACATCTTATGTTCTGGATGTGCATGGTAATGCAATCTTGTCAGCCCCATCGAATCAGACAATGACTTGGGTTGGAAGGGACTTTAAAGATCATCTAATTCCAACCCCCTCTGCCATGTGCAGGGTTGCCCCTCCTTGTGAAATACTGACCAGACAGTAAAGCTGTCAGAATAATGATCATGCCAAACCACCACTTCCCAGGGGGGTAAGGGGAGCTGGAAGCTGCATGTGTCTCACTAGCAATTACACAGCACAAAAAAGAGAGCTGTCTGAGAAGGGCGTGGAATTTAGTGCTTTGGAGGGTGATGTGAAATACTTTTCAAATATTTGTTTAGGCCAGAAAGTTAAGACAAAGAAGACAAAGCCTGGCCTCAGCATTGTCACAAGCAGTCTCCTGCTGCCTTCAGGAGGGCCAGGATTTCGCTCATGGATTTTTAAGGCTGGCGCAGAGACAGTACCTTACAACAGAGCATGGGCATTTCTGGCACAATGGGGATTGCTGTTACTGACACCGGAAAGTGATTTTCTTTTCTTTGTTTTTTTTTTAACCTGGCATTGCTCCTTCAAGCAAATTAAAGTCTGATACATTCGCATTTCTATGTGTCATTAACCCAGACACCTACTGCAGGGCCTAAAGCTTGTGGCTGCTGGAGAGACTAAATCCTACTAATGCGCTTTTCCTAACGCACTGAGGGAATCTGAAGTCTCTCCTTTTGAAGCTGACTTGCTATTTTGACTAATTGCTTCTGGTAACTGTTAATAGCATTTTGCAAAGGCACTTCATCTGCTGACGGCAGATTGATGTAAGGAAGGGACACAGTTCACATTTCCAAAGGGAGCATCGGGAAACCCATTACCAGCTTCATTAATCTGTTAATAATAAAATTAAAGTACAAATAAAATGTGACAAATTGAGTTCTGTTGTGAAAGTCACTTTAACAGGAGGCTCTGAATAAAGGTCAAAACAGACTCTGATTTCTGCCGGGTTCTAATAGTGGAATCAGAGGAGAGCATTGTAGAAACACTGTAATTAATCTGGCAATGCTATAATTGTCCCCAAATGATACAGAGTTTGAGGAGTGATTTTTTTCCTTTTTCCTTGAGAACATTTACAAAACCTGGAACATAAAGCTCTGTCACACAACATTTAAGTGCTAATCCAATTTCGCAGGAAGCTTTCAACCATGTAGGTATGGTAGATAGGCTTACTCTCACTGCCTGCCTTCTTGTGGCTGCTACCTCAGTCAAAACTCCAGTTTACCCAGCACAGGGGTAAAAGAGAGAAGAAAAGCTCTGCAGGTGTAGATTGTCTAACATCTGTCAAAGAAATAAGCCAGACATTGGAAAGAGGCTTTGCCAGAGTCAATAAGTCAGATCAGACACCACTTTTCTGGCAAGGATGGGATTGGCTTACCAATCTTGTTTAAAATGGTTTTACTTTTAGGGTTATCCCCCAAACCTATTGGTACCCCCTGCATCAGCCTCCGTAGCCACATTCTAGGTTAGCAGTTTTGTTTCTGCAGTATTATCTGAAGATCCTAGCAGGAGGATTATTTAGGAGTAGAGTCTAGATTAAGATATCCTGCTGAGACTGATTCCAGTCTCTCCAAGGCACAGTGTGAATGGGTTCTGTAGAAAAATATCAATTTATCTAAGTTCTTCTTATTACTGTTGAGCAATTGCCCCAAAAGCAGTCAATCACAGAGCATAATTTGGGCACACAGCTGCAGTGAATGGAGGGCTTCCTGCAGCCTGGCAGAGCAGCCTGTGCTCCCTGTTCAGGGAGCACCTGAACCAAAGGCACGCTATTAAGAACCCAGCCAGGCAAGCAAATACATAAACATGTTAATGTGAAGTGTTTGAGAAGAATGGCTCATTAAGTCAGGCAGGATAATGATACAGAAAACTAATGGCTCTATTTTACAAATCGGCAGGAGGAAAAGTAGAATGCTGCCCCTTTTTTTTATGCAAGCCAAAAGGAGTCTGTAGAACCTCCTCTTCTCCAGTCATTTCAGGGATAATCCAGACACTGAAGAGACCAGATTCCCAGTTTGAGAAGCACCATATAGTGTCAGCTATGCCAAAAAAGAAGCAAGGGGAGGGAGAGGAAAA
>NW_008237353.1:723595-732529 GCF_000691975.1 Corvus brachyrhynchos
AAGAGAGCACCATTGTTACCTGATCTCATAGAAGATGTGAACAGCATGGTGAGGAATTGCCCCAAAATTGATGAGGTTGAGGGCTTGGGTAAGGCAAGAAGCCTGAAGCAGATACCTGTCCGTGTGAAAACACTTAAAGATTGGAAATGGGATATAAACTGGGCTTAGTGGTGAGAAATTTGTGTAGATTGTGAGAGGAGCTCTTAAGCAGAGAGGCAGACTATGGAAAGAAGAGAAGGCAGCAAGATAACTGCTGGCTCTGGATGGACAAATTTTTCATTGGCACAGTGGTCTCTCAGAGGAAAGGAGTAGGACAGAGGCTGACATGAGCAGATTTTTCTGCCACAATGTGTAGCAAGTATTATTCTTGTGCTCTGACTTCAGCTGCTTGCTTTACACTAAGTTTCACATTTAATATCTATTTGTGATAAACATCAAGTCAGATCTCTAATTCTTGTGGTAGTGATTTGAGCACGAGAAGTGGAGCTATCAATCTGCTTTGGTTTGGGTTCACAGAGACCTAAGTTGTCTCTGCATGGGAGAAGATTTTGGGAAAAGCAATGATGGGCGGGCCCAGGATTGCTGCTGCTTTGGGAGGTGGCAATAGCCTGATTTTCTTTGTCAAGGACTCTGTCCAGCTAAGAGAGTACTATTTCCTACCTCCTTGTTCCCATTTTCCATCAATTTTCCTATGCTTTCGAAGTGGGTCTTTCTCACACATTCAGTGTTTTTATAAGGCAAGGAAGACAAGTTCTGCCTGGTATCTCTCTTTCCACCTGCTTTTCTCTCTTCTGTCCAGCAGAAATTTGTGCATTCTTGAGCCAGTGTGAGCCTGACAGATATGGCCATAACAACTGTGAAAGAACATCCCCAGGTCTGTTTGATACCCACCAAATTCCTGAGTCTTCCTCGAAGCCTTTGCTAACCTCATCTGCCGCACCACAAGGAAGGGGCTTTGTATTGCTATTGGTTATGTATGGGATCTTGCAGCTGCCTGCTGTAAAAGCAATCGTGCCCCAGGCTTTTCTTTTTGAATAATATATGTTTCTCTCATAATTGCTTTCCCTTTCTCTTTCCCCAAGAGTTCTGCCTTGTAAAAAATTAGAGAGAACAACCCTATGAAGAGAATTACTATCAAATAAGGAAGACCTAATGCCTGAATGCCCAAACACAGCTCCACTAGTCCAGTCAGTACAGTATAACTCTGGGATCAGCATTTGCTCTGAGTTAATCCAACTCTGTAATTTAATTATTCAAAGGCACTATTATTATGGCAAAAACATGGCCTTGGTAGCAGAGCACCGGAGCCTCAGCTGAGGTAAACATCTATGTGCTGATCTGTTGTGCCAGGGTCACCTGTAGGAACAACCATCACAAAAATTCTCATACAGTCTAAAAGGCTGCTGTCTCTCCTTCAAGAGGCTCTATTTAAGCTCTCCAGGGCTTCTAACACTAAAATAAAATGGTAGGTAGTAGAAGAGAAATCAGCTTGTAGCAACAAAATAGTAGCCTGCTCATGGAACAGCAGAGAGCACCATCAACAGCAGAGAGAAGTGACGGCAGCTTGGAAAACCAAGTTATGAAAGCCCAAACAAGGGCTTTTTCTTTTTTGGTTTTGGTTTTGGGTTTTGGTTGTTTTTTTTTTTTTTCTGAGGGAGGGGAGGTGGAAAAAATTATTCAATCTGGCAAAGAATAAAGAAGCAACAAAGACCTGAAGGTAGAAGCTTAAGTGAAACATGTGAGTTGTTACAAAAATAGAAAGGAAATGAGAATACATAGCCAATATGAAAACAGTTTAATATGGGATGTTCCCCATTCTTTTCTTATGTCAATATTTGGATAGCTTTCTCCATGGCTCAATCACAACTTCTAAGCTTGGCACAGAATTTATTGAATGAGCCTCTTTGGCTCCAGTTAAGCAAAAGATGGAGCAGAGAGTCCTAATGCTCCCCATGACTATAAAATTTATAGGCATATGAATTTATGGGAATGGAGTTTGCTTTTAAGATCCCGGTGTCTGGCTGGTTGCCTGGTGCAGGGGAGGGACTAATCTACCTGCAGGGATATGTGCTGGACACTGAGCCATGACTGCTCTCCAGGCACCCAGTGTCACCAATATCCTCAGCTGAGAGGTGGACCCAACTGAGTATTTTCAACACATTTTCTAGGGGATAGTTTCTATCCTAAAGTCCAAGACTGAAACCTGCCATGATTTATGTGCTTCACCCACTGCAATCAGTGTCATCGACTGGGGGAATGGTTCCACATCAATCACAAGCCATAAAATCAGGTGTACATCAAGTGCAAGGGGCAACTCGCTGCTACTAAAGTAAAATTCAGCAACATCAGTGAGTGTTTGAAGTTTCAGGGCCCAGAAGGTTCAGAACAAATATAGACAAGAAAATACTATGCTGTTTTGCAGCCCTGGGCACTGTGGTCTCTTATTCAGTTTAAGAACATAGATTATACCTTGGTTGTGGAGGCGTAAGGAAAGATCTATTGTCAGAAAATATACTGACAACTGCTGGATGGGGTTTCCTCTTCCCCAGCGGAAGGTAGCACCTCCCAGGCTTGGCAGGGGCCCTGGTCAAGCTCCCCAGGCAGCAACACTGAGCTCTCAGCTGGGGCATAGGGACAGTCCTGCAAGGAAGGGACTGCCAGTGGCAGGCAGAGCCCTGAAATGCCTGTGTCCTTGTGCTTGGAAGAAAGAAGGTGTCATCAGTCAGGAGTGTAGCCAGAGGACAGAGGCAGGGCTGCTTGGGTCAAGACCCTGGGGATCAGCAATGTTGGACATTTCAGAGCAGAGGAAATAAAACCCTCACGTGCTCAGGGGAGCAGGACTTTATAACTTGTCTCCTCTCTGCAACCAAGTTCACACAAGGGACAGATGTGTGTATTTATCTATAGGTCTCTGCCTCAGCTCTCTCCCTCTAAGGAGAAAAAAAGCCAGTAAGACCACCAGGTTAGCAAGTGGTGGCAGCCCGACCAGCAGGAAACACACAGCTGGGATACAGCTATCAAGTCTTCATCAGGACCATGGGACTCCCACTAGTGGGATCCTCTTTCTCCCTCCCTCCCCTCTCCTCTTACGCTTGCCAGTCTTAATTTCAATTTAGCTGTAAGAGTCTCTTTGCTTCTGACATTTCCTCATGTCTTCCCTAAGTAAACCAATGTTTATGACATTAAATGTATTCACTGTGCCTTGGTATTAAGCAATTGCTTTTAAAAGATAATCTTCCCTTTTTGGTTATTACCCCTTTATTTTCACTGCTATTTTTCTTGGTGAGTTATATGTGGAAGAAATTACTGCTATTTTGTCTTGAGGTTTCCCTGAGGAATCTTGTAAAAATGAACAGTCCTTTTACTAAGCTTTCCTATACAGATTGAGCAGAAATAAAATGAGATAATTAAATGGCTCCTGAAAGAATCCAGTGCCTAAAGCCCTGGGGAAAAAATAATGTTTCCAGCTACACCATTGTGAAAGCCTTAACTGAAGTGCAGTGTTTGTGTTCTGCAGAGGGTCTTATGGCATCATCCCCACCAGCAGCAGCTCCGAGTGCTTTCCAGGAATGCAGTTAAGTGACATAACTAAAAAGTGTCACCTGTTTGTTCTCGCAGCCTCTCCCCACTGGGAGAAACCCATGTGGTTGAGAGACTTGTTTTGGAAGTATATTACTTCTGTTTGAGTCACATTTTTATTCTTGTTTTTAGTATACTTGTTATCATCTGTATGTGTTAAAGAAGTTTAGTGGCACTCAGGGAATGAGTGTGTCTCCTGGCTGCCTGTTCTCCTGAGCACTTTGTTCTTCAGTAGGAGATTGAGAAAAAAATTAGCGTTAGGAAAGTTTTTCTCAAGTTTTAAATAAGAGGCTGCATTTCACGCTTGTGATACACATAATTTGTGCCTACAAATCAGCATGATGAATAATGTCTTGGCTTGTTTTGCTGTGCAAAAATATCCTCCATCCATGCAAAGTTATGGTTGCTACAGTCCCAAGCATGGTTGTGGCATGAAAACCCTCAAGTCCCTTTGTCTTTTTTACAAAGCCTGTGAGGTTTCCTCAACTTTGGAATTTGCCCTTCTAGCTGGATCAAACAGTCTGAAGCTGTTTAGTTTTCTGGCTCATCTGCTCCCCCCCTTACTTCTCAGAGAGTAAGAATTAATGGGCTCAGTCCTGTAAGACACTGATCTTTCTGGCACCAGTTCAGCAAACTACTTATGCAAGGGTTTAAATTTTAGCTGCCCAGGAGCTGCTGAGATTAATGGGACTGTACCAGGGACTACAGTGGGGTCATCTTCCCTGACCCCACGGCCTGACCTGCCGACATCCCTCTGGCTCCCACGCTGCTATAACTTGGGGGTGACCTCAGCACATGTTTATTTATCCTGGAATTAAATGGGTATGTGGGGACTTTGCTGGATCTGCCTTACACTGCCCAGCTCTTAAGTTCAGATACCCACAGAGCAGTCACAAGGGGACAGCAGATGGGGTGGGATCGGCTCCATGATGTTGTCATGTGGCAGTCAGCTACCCTGGCCATGAACTCCTTCAGGCACCCAGGATATGGGTAACCTCTGGGGAGAGCACCCTCCTCCTCACTGTCCCACTACATTTTCTGAGGGTTTTTTGCATTCCAAAAGGTTTCATGGTGAAGTAGAGTCAACACTCAGGTTTGGGTACCCAGGTTTCTGGGGACCTGGACCTCAGTGGTTTCCTGCAGTGCCGTGTTGCAATGGTGAAAGAAGAGGCCACCATGTCAAGCAATGCTTGTGCATGAATAGGGGCTCTCAGTAGTTCTTTGTTCCTTATAGAAAACACAACAACAAAATTCATCTGAGGCATGATCACTCACAAAACTTATGAACCTTCAGAGGCAGCCAAAATTGACCCATCCTTTTTTCTTGAGAGGGGCAGGGGAAGCAATCTCCACTGGTCCCAATTACTCTGTTCGCTAGAAAAAATATTTCCGTGTAATGACCTCAGTAGGGAGTGATCAGCTCCTTTTGTGTATTAAATGAAATCTCTGGGGGGACATTAGAGCCTGTAATTCATATTTCTCAGATGCAATTTAAGTCTTTCATCAAAAAACCTCATAATAACTGAGCACCGCGATACCCAGTAGATTCATTTTCATGTGGAGGATGAAAATAGCCAACAACATGTTAACAAATTCCATGGGGAGACTAATTGTAATGATATAAATAATGTAACGTGGGCATGAATTTGCAAATATGCTTCTTTATGGATTGCTGAGAACAAAAAGGCCCTTTTAAACATTTTCTTTATATTAGGATAGAGGTGGGGAAAACCTCCCTAGCCTGCTCATTAAGAATGGAGTACATGAGCAGTTTCCAAAGGTCAGAGCCCAGAAATGATGCATTTCTATATCTTACTCAGAAAAAATTCCATGTGCCAGGAAGGCTGCTTGAATAAGTTTTCATCACTTCTACTGCATTAAATTGACTGAGGAAAAGAGAGGTCTGCATGAGTAACAGCTTTCACTTAGGGATAACTGCAGAGAACTGCAGAGAAGAACATCACTTCCTGTGCAAAGAACTGATCCTGGATCAAACATCATGTTTTGAGGAACACGTGTATCATTTCCAAGGTTTGGGGTCTTTTCCAAGAATTGCCAGTGAGTGCAGGACAGCCCAAAGCCTCAAGATGCTTCCTCCACCTGCATCCTGTGAGAACACTGCTATGATAGAAAACGTCAGCACAAACGGACCTTAGACACGATTTAGCCCCTGGAGTGGGCAGGCATTTTCTGATGGGAAAAGCAGCATTCTTCCCCCTCCAGCTGGACACTTTATCTAACACCATTGCTTATGACAGCACACTGATGGATGCACGTCTCTGTGGCAGTTCACCTCCTGAGGAGAAGCAGAGCCTTTGGTAGGACTTAGCCACACTGCTCAGAGTGGGGGCGGTTTCTGTGTAGCAAATGCAAAGCTACAGGATGATAACCCAGGTCAAGGAGAGGGACAATATGGCTGGAGGTAAAGAGGGGTGGCTGGGAGAACAGAAGAAAATACAACAAATTGTTTAGCAAATAAAGAGATGCATTTGCAGTTCAAGTGACACTAAAACATCTAGAAGTCTCAGAGAAGGATAACAGTTTTGTCAATATATTAGGAGCTTTGCTTAAAATAATTTTAATTATGATTTTAAGCATAAACCCTGCTTTAGCAGGATTCAGCATCTGTTGTTGAAACATTTTCCACCAGAACCCTTAGTTTTTACATATCTTTAGATATTTACTGCTATTGAAATAACATATGAAAAGATGCTTATCAGCCCCATCCAAAACATATTTTCTGGCATACAAATGCTTCAGTCTATTTTTGTATTTAATCATCTATAAATAAGCAGACTAAGAAATTGTCAGATAGTACACATGCAAGCCATGTGTACATCCGGTACTAATTTTCATCATGCACTCAATTTGTCAAAAAAAGAAAATTGAGCAGAATAAGCTTCCTAAGCCCATTGGGCTGAGGCAGAGTAAAGTTACAGTGGCCTATGGAAAGCAGAGCAAGAGGTCAGGCCTAGTTAGGTATTTTTCCTGATGGATTTGCAAAGGATAGCGCTTGCAAGGAGATGTGGCTTGTGAATGATGCAGCTGGAAAAATCACCTGGGGTAGACACAGCTGCAGAGTGTGGGCTCAGCCTACAGGTACAGGTTATTCTGCTGAGAAAAGACAAAAACCTCCAAAACTTGTGCTCTGCTAAAAGCCTTTTCCAGAGATAGTCCAGGCTGAGGAGACCTAACACATGCTGCCACAGCCCAAGTTACGTGGTAACCCTTTGAAGAGAGACCATGATTTATCATCACTCAGTCCTAAACTCTTTATGTCTTACAAGGTAACAAATGAAATTATTTATCTTACCAAATCCTTTCAAATCACTTTATCCCTGGAAAGCTGTCTGGAAAACCACAGAGGAGCTGTAACAGGCATGTCCACAGGCATGGGAGAAGCCAGCTCCCATTCACTCAGGCCAAGCTACTTGAAACCACAGAGAAAGACTGATAACAAGTTCTTATTTTTTGTCATTGCAAGGGCTATTAGCCATTTCTTTCTGCTCTCTTCTTCTCTCTGTCTGTGGATACCTTAATGTTGAGTTTATATGGTTCGGTTTATGCAGAGGTCATAAACAGCCTGTTCCTGCTGTAATTCCCACCACCAGCCCGCTCTGGGAGAGCACCAAGGAACAAGCCCAAGGACCAAGAAAGAGGTGAACTGCCAGAGAAAAAGGCCAGTGTGTTATACAGGAACTCCTTTGTAAGCAAGAATATTAAAAGGATAAAAATCGATTCATAATGAATTCAGGAGGCTCTCTCTACATACTTTAACTGCCTGGTATTATCTCATTGAAGAGGCGCTCCAGGCTCACTAATACAAGTTGTTACACAAGCAAAGCACTCCAGCATTGATTTTTTTCTTGCTGAGGATTATGAATCAATGTGATTTAAGCAACTCTACTCCTGAGAGTAATGACCAGCCCCTGAAAGTTTAGCCAAGCGCAGGAACTTTCTGGACAGAGGCAGTTTTGTATCGGTGCTTTTAATTACATTTGAAGACATGGATTATCCATTGATATTTGACCTCTAATTATATTTTTAAGAGGTGGCTCTATTGAAAAACAGTTATATTGTGAAGATGTGTGCAGAAGCTTAAATGAAAGCAATTTTTTTTTAACTGTGTAACACTTTCTCTTGAATGAGCAGATCTGAGCAGGCCAGAGGGCCCCCCCCACACCATCAGTCATTTCCTGAAGGCTTGTGAACCTGATGTGGGAGTTGTGGTTATGAGCTACGAGTGTCTAAGCTAAAATGCAAGTTGCTGCTGCCCTGGCTTGCATCTGGAGAGACTGGAAGGCTGTAATTGCACAGTGGTAGCTGTGCGGTGCAAGAGCTGCTGCAGGCTCCCCTCCAACTGCATGCACATCCCATGGTTTTCCTATCAGTAGGACTGAGCTGAAGTTGCTCCAAGGCATCCAGCACCTGCCTGTTGTGCAATACTTCTTACTTAGGCAAGAGGGGGAACAAACCCTCCCTGCACAGATCCCGGAGAGCAAAAATACAAACTGTAGCTATGGAGTAAGCATTTAGTGCTGGAATCATGAACAAATTTGCTTGGCCTTGCACTTCCCACTGCAGCAATCAGCAGCTGTTTGCTGTCTGTGATGGCTGCCAAATACAGCGCCCTTTTAGAGAGCAAAGAGCCAGGCAGGGCCCTCCTGGCAGAGTTTATAGTTCTCTCTCCAGGATCCCACCACTTGCCCCAAGCTGAGAAAACCGTGAGTTTCTTTGCTGTTTATCATTTATCTCCTCTTTCCACTAAACCCCCTAGTCTCTGAGCTGTCCAGATGTGCTGATATCATCCAGGGCCTTGCATAACTTTCCTCTTGGGAAAAAAGAAAAAAAAAAAGGCTGCAGTAGCAGTTCCTATGGAAATTTATTATTTTAATAAGATCCTCTGAAGCACTCAAAAGCAAACTAACAGCTGCTCAGAGACCAGTTGTTTCCCCTGAATTCATTGAATTTCTGGGTGAGCATGGACTTTTGGAATATAAATTTGAACGCTTCTAAAACTGAAACTCAGAAAACATCCAGACCAGAAACAATATCCTGATGAAGCTGAAAACTGAATTTAGCATACAAGTCCCTGTTTTCTTTTCCCTCTGAGCAGGAGAGAAAAGATCACTGGTTTATTGCTCTGTTACTAATGGCACCAAATAACTTTAGATCTAACATAAGGAAATCTCTTGTGTTAGGGCCAAATTGCAGGGGTATGCCAGAGTTTGCATTAAGAAACCACACACATCTATTCTCTTCTGTGCTTCCTGTACAGCCTCTGCAGACTTCACTGTGCTACTTCTGACTTACACCAGCACAGGAGAATGGGAAACCAGTCCCACTGCAGCAGGA